>NW_024424119.1:20010724-20264279 GCF_017311325.1 Ursus maritimus
GCACTCCATCCCAAAGTGGGCTAGGCAAAACCTCTTGAGAATTAGACCAGTTTTCCCTATGAGGGTCAGGCATGCCAGCTGAGTTGAGGAGACACACTCAGAGATTTACACAGGCTTGAAAACAGGTCAACTAATCTTAAGAAGATCTAAGTGACTCTGAACAACCATCCTACTACTCCAAATGTGGAATTACGTTGATCAGATAATTTTAGAGAAACAATTCAGGGTGGATTTTATAACATGCCATCCTTTTTGTTACCCTTCTTTCTCTAAAGAAGACAAGCATTCTCTCTATACCTCGTAGTATATGCTCATTGGACACTTCACTTGCCTTACTTCTGAATTTACATGCAAGGAAACTTCCAGCAGACCCCTCTCTAAATTGCATACAGCTTCTTAAAAAAAATCCTCCCCCATTTTCTGTCAAATATGCTCTCAATTTTTTTATGAAAGGATAACTGATATGCTCTGAGAAGGAAATGTTCTGATTGAACTAACTTTCTGGTGCACTGATTAATTAGAAAACACTATTTTTTTCAACTCTGGCATTATTTGACTTCAAAAGTAGGTGAAGTTCATTGTTTCATGATGAATAACCACATTGCAGTGCTTTAATTGTCTTTTTCTAAGGTTATTCAGAACCCTTGTGACATTTACTATTTGCAGTCCACATTTTCTTTAGTACTCATAATGCATCGGTTATTCACCAAATGCTTAAGATTTGAGAAGATAAAATTCCTAAACAAAGGAATTCAGAGTACCATGGAGTATACAAAGTTACTCTGCATTTGCAATTAGGAACTACATCACAAAACATTTTTTTTTTTTTAAAGATTTTATTTATTTATTTGACAGAGATAGAGACAGCCAGCGAGAGAGGAAACACAAGCAGGGGGAGTGGGAGAGGAAGAAGCAGGCTCATAGCAGAAGAGCCTGATGTGGGGCTCGATCCCATAACACCAGGATCACGCCCTGAGCCAAAGGCAGACGCTTAACCGCTGTGCCACCCAGGCGCCCCACAAAACATTTGAAAAAGGAAAGAAACATGTCCAAGGTCCTATGGTTGCAGAGAGGAGAGAGGCAAACATCTAAGTCCTTCAGGGCAAAGGGAGAGGATGGTGTGGATTTGGCTTACTCGTTACACAATATGACACACTGTATGCAATTATAAGGTCTGAAGTTGATTGCTATTTCTGTGTTCTGACGCTAAAATCCTGACAGTTGTTTGTGGGACAAGTCACTAATGTTAGCATGACTTCATACGATTAACTTCATTCTCTTACTTTTCTTAACACCTGGAGAAAAATACCAGCTAACAGGAGTCTTTTTAATTGGGCTCCAGCTAGTTGATGGGTTTATCAGAGGAAAAAATGCCATCCAGAAGTCTTAAAGGAGTAGCTTAGTTCCAATTCAAAAGTCTGAACAAAAAGTTAGTCTGTAGTACAATTCATTTGCTAGATTCATCCTTATTTTTAGAATTTTGTATCTCACATGTTTCAACCCATGCAAGCAAGACAACCGAAATAAAAGAAACAGAGGGAAAAGCAGGGCTAATATCACAATACAGGCATAATATAAACTCCATTTAAAATAACTACTGCTGTTGATAGGAAGTAAAACAGCTGCAGAACTGACAGAGGCATCTGCAGTTAAGGACGATATCATACCACTAATATGACAATCCCCGCTGGTAAACTGAGTGGGAAGCATAGCTCCAAAGGAAGCCTGCATCCTTTCCTGGTGATGAAAGCTAAGAAGAATGAAAATAATATACCAAGTAAAATAATACAAAACAAAAATAGAACAGGAAATGAAAAATGCATGCACAGTAGACATAATCTTCCCACTGGTTGGGTTTTCCCCTTTCCTCAAAAGCTCTTTCTTCTGCCCCTAAATATTGAAAATCAGTGTATAAGAACTAGTGACTGGGACGCCTGGGTGGCTCAGTCGGTTACGTATCTGACTCTTGATTTTGGCTCAGGTCATGAACTCGGCGTCGTGAGATCGAGCCCCGCATCGGGCTCTGCCCTGAGTGTGGAGTCTGCTTAAGATCCTCTTTACCTCTCTCTTCCTTCTGCCCCTCCCCCCCAAGCTCATGTGCACTCTCTCTCTCTTTCTCTCATACTCCCTCTAGAACAAAAACAAAAGCAAAAAAACCAAGTGACTGCTGACTAGAAAATCATAAAGTATTCACAGGAAAGTTGCTAATGAATAATAATGCCCATGAGTGATCACAATGAAAGAACACATACTTTAGTGACATCAAAACATTAAAGTTATAATTTATTAATTTATATCACCAATTAATGTAATTGCTAACAATAGCTGAACTAAGTATATGGCATAATCTATGCCTCTAAAAAAAAAAAAAAAAGATGAGCAAACTTTTGAAAATGTGTCCTCACTATATCAATTTGAGAACTGGAAATAAATTACAGAGACTCATAAAATGATTGGAATGTTCATTATTTTTGAAAAAAAATAAAAAGAATTTTCATTTAATGATCCCTACAAAGTACTCAGATTAATTCACTTATTTCTGATAATGAGAGAGAAGACAGAATCCTCATCCTTGAAAGACGTGGAAATCGAGGCTCAAAAACCAAGTCACATGTCAAAGGTCTAAAGGCATTTAAACTGCAAAGCGAGATCTGTTTAAAAGCTTATGCATTCTCCTTGCCCCATGATTCTGCAGTATGCAATGTAACTGCAGCATTTGGGAAATCTATTGAGAAAAGAATATTAGGTGACAATATGAAGTTTGAGCTATAAATCATTCTAAATACTATGTAGGATCAAATGAAGAAACAGAGGCATGGCATCTACAATGAAACAATTCCTTTGACCAAAAATAATAAGAAAAGTTAATTTATAACTCATAATGTTCAGGGTGCCTGAGTGGCTCAGGTAAGGTTCAGCGTCTGCCTTTGGCTGAGGTCATGATCTTGGCACCTTGGGATCACGTCCTGAGTCATGCTCCCTGCTGAGTGGGGACTCTGCTTCTCCCTCTCCTTCCGCTTCTCCCCCCACTTGTGCTCTCTCTCATTCACTCTCTCTTTCAAATAAATTATTTAAAAAAAACTGTTTTATAACTTATAACATTCAAATTAAATTTTTTGCAAGGGGAGTGTCTATTTTACTTAAGAAAATGCTTTCAGGATTTTATATAAAATATCCATTTATATAGGAATAGATAATATCCCAATTATCAAGGATTCCTTTCCTATTCATTAAAGATGATCCACAGAAGTTTGATGAAACATGTTTAGTTTCTGTTACTAAATTTGCTTACAGTTAATAAAGTTTCTTGTCTTTAAAAGCATATTGTGACTTAAATGCCTTTAGTTGAGTGTGAACTTTTATGAATAAGCCCATATGAATGATATTTTATGTTATATTCTGGGAAACCATTTTCATCATTTGATGGGTTTAGCTCACTGTGGAAGATCATTAGTCTAAGATCTGGATCATAATATCCAGAGATCCTGTTTATCAAGTGGGGATCTACACTTACTAATGGGCTCCTAAGAATAATGTGTGTGTGTGTGTGTGTATATATGCTCTTCCTTTTTTTTTCTCTGCTTCAGGACTACTAATGTACTTAGAAAATAGTATTGAGGATAACTTTTTATCAGCTCGGGGATAACTTATTCTACTTTATATTTCCACCCCAACTCAACTGTCTACTTTTTGAAGGTCAACTCAATCATCCATTTATTTGAAGAGCAGAAATAAGTGCCTCTTTGGAAAGAGTATGAGAAGACAGAAAACAAATAAGCATTTAAAAACACATGTAAACTTTCAGTGCTTATTATTCCCTCATTAATGAAAATCTCATATTTGGAAGAGTAATTCAGTTGAGTAACTGCAAACATAATTTGGTTCCTGTGGGTTGACTTTGTTCCAAACCTTGAAGATTCTATTTTGCAATTGAAAATTAAGCTTGTTTGGCACTGTGATTTCACAGATGAAGATAGAAAGAAATGGAATATGTTATTTAAGCTCCCAATTCACAATTTTTGCAATGTTTGAGTGACTGTATTACATAATAATATTTTAAATTATTTTGTATGGAATTTAGCCCTAGTTGACTTGATGATATAATAGACCATGTCTGTTTTTTTAACTCAGGTCTATTTGTTGAATATGAGATAAATATAATTGATATAATTCTTAAATACATGTTTATAACTACCAAGGATTAGGCATAGTTAGAACTATAGAATTCAAATATAGTTTAGATTTGACAAACATCTAATTATCCATCAAAAATATTTTGAGCCTCTGCTATTTGGGAGGAAGTATGATAAACACTAAGACTCAAAAAGGAAATACTTACTGTCCCATTTCAAAGAGCTCAGAGTCATTGGGCAGACTGACAAATCTGCAACATTTCTACTACAGGGATAATTGTAGTGATGGGATAGCACAGGATCCTACAGGAGAAGAGACACCTAATAAGAATTGGGCAATGAGGGAGGAATTTCAGAAGAGATGAAGCCCATTTCCTGCCATATTGGGTGAAAAACTATTTGACCAGTGACTGAATGAGAAGTGGGAGTGGTAAAGAGAGTACTCCAGGTGAAGGAAAGATCATTTGTGAAATTCAGAAGCAAAGTGCCCATGGAATATTTAAGCAAACTACATATTAATTCTGTATGACAGAAGGATAGCTAGCAGCCGGAAAGAACTGTTAAAATTAGGTAAAAGTCCAATGGCTTGAACTGTATGCTAGGCAGGGCCTGATGACAGTGACTCAACACATGACTAATCTCTGTCCTCAAGGAGCTCACAGATTGGCAACTGGTGATTTTGGACATCGTCTTCATCAACATTGCAAGCCCTACTGCAACCACCACTATAAACCATAGCACCCTCTGTCCCCTTTCCAGGCAGGAATAATCTGTTTCTCTCCCTACTCTACCCTCTTTTATTCTCCCCTCCCTACCACCCCACATAAAGACTTCTTCAAAGGAAAGGCTAGATGAGTCATGATCAAAACCAAAATTACAATACCAGATAAATAAAAACTTTAATAATAAAGCTTAAAAATACTTCAGAATCAGAAAAATATCCCAGATCACCCAGTTCTATCAAGATTTCTTACTTCAGTCTTCAAATAATTTATTTTGTTTTTCTAAGTGTAGATCAATGGCCAATGCAATGAAATAGTTTGTAATTTACATCCATGTTCTTTAAACCATATCTGATCTTTTTATCCGCTGCTTAAACACTTAATTTCTCTAGGCATTGCTTTCACATAAAATCCCAACATTTGAAGTTCATCACAATCTGGCCACAAACAGTTCAACATTATTTCTTGTCACTTCACTCGTAGGTGTGCCATGTTCCAGCCCCATTTCATTTCCCATTCTTATCCAAACATACGGCTCCATGCACTTGAACACAAAATGTCTCTACCAAAGACGTCTTATTACCACACTTCTTCTTCTTCTAGAAAACTCTTATTCATTCTCAAAGACACAGATCTAATGTCATGTCCACTGTGAAGCATTCTCTGATTCCCCACAGGCCGCAGATCCTTCCTCAGGATCCCCACAGACCAGTATTCCTACCATTATTATAAGTTTCTACACTGGTTTATGTGTATACTGTTTTCCAAGTTATCTAACCTCATAGAGGTCAGTGGTTGTGCCTTAGTCATCTGGAATAAACAACTGATGAGGAGAAAATGTTTGCAGGCTATATAATACACTAGGGTCTATAACTAGAATAAGTAAAAACATACAAAAAGTAATAAGAACATAAACAACATGACGGAAGAGTGAACAAGTTATTTGAACTTGTAAATCATAAATAAGGAAAGGAAATGACCAAATGTATCTGAAAACTTTGCTTCACTTCATTTACATTACAAAATAAACAAGTAAAAGAGTAACAAAATAATTCATCCATCAGATTGCCAATAATTAAAACATTTATCAGGCAATGGTGGCAAGAAATTGGAACTCATTCTCGACTGCTAGCATTATAAGTTGTCATGTTTTTTGCAGCACATAATACAAAATGTTAATATTTAAATGGACATATGATTTTAATCTGATAATTCTCCTTGTAGACATCTACAAAAATGTTTATATTAGTAAAAATATATTAACAGACACTGATTATAGCATCTATTAACAAATTAAAAGTTTGAAATTTTAGTACTATATAGACACTAAAGTAGATATTAATAATGGTATATAAATCATTATGCTATTTAAACAATATGTACATATTTTAAAGTACAGCAACATGGGCTATTTAAAAATATGCCCATAATGATCTACAGATTTAAACAGTTTCTAAGTTCCAGAAAAATATGCATAATAAAAACTCACTGAAAACATATATGCATATAGAAAACACTCTAGAAAACATGCCAACTTGTTTAAAATGTTTGTATCTGGGAAATAGGAATGGGAAGTGGAAGGGAAAGCAAAGGTAGCAGTAGGAAGGAGGCTTCAACATTTTACTTCCCACACTTTTGTTATTACCTTAGGCATACAATAATATATTCAGCTTAAAAATACCAAAAAAAGAAAGTAAAGTAAATCTTTCATATAATAAAAAATATTAAGCTCAAGAACATGGCCAACTATACTAGATTGTAACCAAATGATGTCCATATTTACATCTTCAAACCCCTGAGGCTTTTATCTCTGCAGCACGGAGATGATAAAGTAGAAGGAGCAATTTCCTGAAAACAGCACAGAGCAAGTGAAATGAGCATGAGAGATTGGAGGATCTAGGTTCAAATCCCAGTTGTAACACATATTAACTGGGTGAGTGCTATTCCTATGAGCCTTACTTTCTTGCATATAAAATGTTCATAATAGTATTTACCTCCTAAAATTTGAAAATGCTTACTTCCTAGTAGGTGCTTAATAATTTCTAGTTTCTTCTATGTTCTATTGTAAGAAACCTTGTCCTGTTTGGAGATGAATGATTAGCCTTGCACCAAGATGCCTTTTACTGGAGGGGAGTGCCACACTACAGTCAATGATGTGGTTATTTCCTCTCAATTTGTAATGTAATATTGCTTTTAACCTCTAACTTCCAAATCATCATAATTTTATGCTTTGACTTATAAAATCATAAACCCATAGAGCCGGAAAAAAGTCTTAAAAAGTTATTTAGCGCAGGTTTCACACCTGCAGGCAAAACGATGGGCATGATAAAGTATCGACAGTGTTTTAATCATTTCCCCAAAAGAGATTCTGGCATTTACTTGAATGACCCATCAAATGCTTAATAAGTCTTTTCTTTAAGTAATGTCTTAAAAGAAATAGACATACAGAAGAAAAACAAATTTTTTTCTTTGGAATTAAACCATTTTCTTTGTCTTTATTATATCAAAATTAGTGTAAGAGATGACATGTAATAGGAAAGATGAGATATACAAGTAGGAAACAATGAAACCGTGATAGGAGGGCAAAATTAAATGGTGTTATTTTTTGAAAGACAAGTTCAAATAGGCTATCATTCTAGATATGATGGAAAATTCATGGCAGTGTTCACCCTGTTATGATGCCTGAGTCAGCTGTAACCAGATATTCATGGCAAAAAGATTCCAACACAGTTGGATACACAATTCCAAGGGGCTTTGTACAAACATTGCCCTATGGTAAACAAATAACAGATATTTTCTGGCAGGTGATTATAACTATATTGTTTTGAGTAACCAGACACTTTGTTCTTGGCATTATGAATAATTCTTAGATGAATAAGGAGAATTTAATGATTGGCACTAGGTAGCAAGAAGATTTGCATCTACAATCTTGCTGCTAGGGAGGCATACACTTAGTTTTCCACTTGGTAACACATATGTAAAAACCAGGAAGATATTTACCAAGAGGTAGAAATAGGACAGTTAGATTAAATGGAAACATACTGAGTAACAAAAAGGATTTTAAATAAAAATCAAGTGATATCCTTATACCTGAGGATTAGGATTCCATTAGCAATGACAAAAGGAAGAAATCAATTATGCTTAATTCAGATTTAACATATCTTAAAATTTTGTGGTCAAAGTAGATAATCCTTTGTTTTCCTAATTGTAACAACAGCAGATAAACATTTTCTACTAGTTAAGCAAACTATTTTTCCAAATCCATTCAGCTACAAAGATTATGTCTAAGAAAGTTTTGACTAAATACCTACCCTACCTATCCTATAGATGGCTAAGATCTGGAATCCAAAAATTAGGAAGTAAGAGTTGGACTTGGTCAAACTTTTCAGTAGATTCTATCTTGGGGTTACTTTGACTTCAATATATTTAAGAAAGGATTGTCTTCCTTCTCTTTTGATGTTCTACAAAGAGTAGCTGCTTTAATTCAATAATTCTCAAACTTACTTATGCAACTGAGTACCTAGAAGACAGTCACTCTTTGTAGAACACAATTATATAAATGTCTCATTAAAATTACACCATAAAAACTAAAAAAAAAAAAGTACAGTAGAAATGGATTTCCCTGAACAACAAATAATACCCAATACTAATTGAAAATAATAACATTTTAGGAATGTATAAATAAATAACATGAACCAACTAACTAAATCTAACATGATGGCTAAGGATGACAAGTGAAGCAAAAATGCTTGGTTTAGACAATTAAAAACTCATTAACCCTGCCAAGTATATCTAATCCCTTTGTTCTTACCATTTTGTGTATCATATTAATATAACTGATCGGTCTGTGGACTAATACAGCAGTGGTCAGTAGCATTTCTACTTTTCTTACTCACTAATAATATGTGCATAGTGATCCATGGTTTTCAACATGTTTTCATACAAATAATGGCATTTGTTCCTTAAGACAGCTCTGAGAATTAAGGCTAAGATATAGTATTAATCTTTTGTAGGAGATTGAGCCAAGTCTCTGTTCTAAAATAACTTGTCCAATTTACTTTGTTTCTCTAATTTCAGTTTCCTCATCAGTAATATGAGGAAAACAGGATGAACTTAACCCAGTTGTCGTGCTGTATCAAATTTACTTGACCCAACATGGCCTCACCCCCTTAGAAGCTAACTCAAGTGAGAGCCAGCCAGCCACTGTCATAGCTTCCTCTCCTCACACTACCAACTGTCTCAGCCTCCCTGAGGAGCAAAGACGGAGCTGCCACATGGCTTCCATCATGTCTGCCCAGCAGGAACCACAGTAACTCCATCACCCAAGTTCTACTTGACCAGATTCACCGCGGCTCTAACTTCCACAACAAACTGCCCAAAAAGGACGGGTAACACAACCTGGAAATCAAGGACATTTAAAATAATGGGGTAAATCTTGGCCAATAAGAAGCAGCTTATAAGGCACTAACAAATACACACTTACTATCCCTCCTTCTCAAACCTAACAGTCTCATCAGAGGTATAGTGGTTCTATACTGCCTCTCAGAAGATGTCCCATGACATGAGCCAACTGGCTATGTTTCTCTATGAAGCATTGATCTTGATAATACACCATTTTATATTTGCTTACTATCCTCCTTCTCTGCTTTACTTCTCTTCTTCCCTCACTTTTGCTCCCCTGAGATTCCACTCCAAATAAAACATTGACATATAAAAATAAATAAACAGAATACAATGACTGGTCCAAAGTCATATGGATAATAAGCAGTAAGACTGAACTTAACCAAAAGTATTTAGACTGAAAATGTAGTGCTCAGTTATGTTGTTATTCTTCTACCACACATTATCCCTGAGTAACATTAGTTAAGAAACTTTTCCAAACAACTCAACAAAACATGTCAATAGAAAATCAGGTATATTAAAAATCTTTTCCAGGGAAGTTCAAATACAGCTAGTTCCCATACACTGTTTCTTCCAATTATCACAGCAATTTGTGCTTTATTGTCAAACCATTTTCACCTCATCTGTGAGCTCCAATTGATTGAGGCATTTTTGCCTCATTAGTTTTTAATTGGCTCACACTGGCACTTTGGTAAATGGCCAGTCTGACCTACAACCATCTCTGCAGAACTCCACGTCCCCCAGTGCTAACTAAGTTTGTGTAGGGATAGTTGACTTCAATATCACCACAGTGGGCAGATCTGGGTAAAATGTATAATACTGTTAGACTTCAAAATTCCTGAGGACAAACCAATCCTGGAATTGCTGCCGTAGCAACTGACAAGAAAATAAAAAAGGGAAGGGTAGCAGAAAGCTGGACTGAGCATCAGGAAACCTAAGTATGTAATCCTCATAAGTCACTTATCTTCTTTGAGCTACAGTTTTCTACTCTACCTAATTCCTATTTATCTAAATAAAATAATGCCACTGAACTTAATTATCTCTAAGATTCCTGTCAGCTATAAAATCCAATGATTTCACTGGTTATGTACTAGGAATAATGTAAATAACTTCAAATGAAATTACACTCTGTTCTTGGAAGAATATTCTATTTTAAATTTGTCAGTGATCAACAAAAGGGCACCAACATTTTCCATAGAAAGTTTTAATTTTCAGAAATTCATAACAATACTTCTATGGTAGTCATTTTAAAAAAGATTTTATTTATTTATTTATTTATTTATTTATTTATTTATTTATTTAAGGGAGAGAGAGCATGAGCAGGGGGGATGGGTAGAGAGAGAGGGAGAAGCAGACTCCCCGCTGAGCAGGAAGCCTGACTCAGGACTTGATTCCAGGACCCTGGGATCATGACCTGAGTTGAAGGGAGACGCTTAAATGACTGAGCCACCCAGGTGCCTCTGATAGTCATTTTAATGAGATTTTTATTTTTACTAATCTGACAGATTTTAAGTGTAAAATGCTAACATGACTGAAAAACTTTTTTCATGTTAATGATCACTTTTCCATTTTCAGTGGGTTTTGAGACTTTAATATCACCAACTTCATGTCAGATTAATCTATCTGTATAGCACTTAACACCTGAAGCAGTGCACCACTAGATTAGTAACTTTCACACAGGTGATCATGATAACTACAATATTAAAAAACCTTTAACCACTTTCTTTATGCACAGTACATTCAATTTCCCAAACTGCTCATTGCTTCTAATGTTCCTCAATCACAGATGAAATTTAATTTTTTTTCTTTTTGGAGTCTTGGAAAAAGCTATCCTAAAGGGCAGAAGAGATAACTTAAAATTCTCTTAGCCACTCGAAAGGCATATTTGTCTAACAGCATTTTCACAATAGATTAAGAGATGTGGAATAAGATCTCCACAGTATATAACTGGGGTCAGACAGTCCCGGGCTTGAACCCCAGCTCTGTCATTTGCTTATCCGCAAAGCAGTGGTAATACTTCTGTCGGGATTGTTGAGAAGTTTGGAGATAAGGAGGTGAAGTGTCTGGTGCAGTTCCTGGAATGGTGTATGCATTTAACAAATGGTAATTATTTTTAAACCCCAGTAATATGTTAGTATTACAATTTTATCCCCTGAGAAGATAATAAACCTTCTGAAGAACCAAGTTAGCAGATACTCAATTTCAGCACACTGGACAGCTCTTAGAGACTAGATTAGATCTGCCTCTCTAAAATAGGAGCTCCCAACCTTTTCATCATAAGCACCAAACTCATGCTTTTCTTTCTACACCTGGTCTTCTTTCGTTGTCCTGCATCTCATGAAACACATGAAGACACATTCAGTAGGTCAGTCAGAAAACTGGTAGTTTCAATGACACCTTACCCTCTCTCTGCTTTACCACTTATATTCATCAAAACCAAGTCAATTCACTTTTATTTGCAAAATCTCTCTCCAGAGAATCTACTTTTTTATTTGCATCTCCACTGCCATAACCCTCTTCTTCGCTATTGTAATGGTCTTGCAATTGGTCTCCTATAGCCGCACTTAGCTCCCTCTGACATGTTGTTTATACTATGGTGATTTTTTTTTTTTTAACACACATATGCTCATTTTCTTCCCTTTGTCTTCAAATATATCAACAGCATCTCAAGCTCTTAGAATAAACATCAAAACCCTTAACAGCCCACAGGAGTCTAGATTATCTGAAGCCATTATCTACCTGTTAAACTCTAACTAAACTTACTTTCCCCTTTACTCTCTATGCTCTAATTCCCTTTAGTCTTCTTTAGCTGCTGCTAAGTGTCCAGATTGGCTTTAACCTCAGTGTGTTTGCATATTCTGCTCCTTCTGACTGGAACATTCTCCTCATCCTTATAACCTCACTCACTCTTAACACTTAATTATCAGATCTCAGATAAAAACATACCTTCCTAAGGGAAGTCCTCTGCCCTCACCCAACCCAGAAGAGGTTAGGGCTTTTCTCTTCTGTGCTCTCATAGCATGTGATTTCTTCCTTCAGCATATATGTTGATAATATATCTTAGAATTCATATATGTTTCATTGTGAAGTTATTATATTAAGAAACTTACACTTTATTAGTCACAAAATGTAAATTCCATGAAGACAAGCATCATGCCAATTGTTCTCAATTGTATGTTCTTAGTGAATAGCACAGTTGGTGCTTACCCAAAGCTGACACTTAATGAAATTAGTTGAACAAAGCACAGAAAGAAACCACAGATTATTTTGTCATTGTTACTTTTCCCTATGGTTTTTGTTTTGAAAATATTTTTCTTCCTACAAGCTCTCAGTCTGCTTTTTTTTTTTAAAGATGGATTGTGTCCGACATATACAATTCAAGCCACTATGCCTACCTATTATGCACCCTTGATAATTTTGTCTGATTAACCAACCACATCACAGCTGTTCCTACAATTTGATCGGCAAACAGTCCTGATCAGCACAAAATGATCACTATCAGAGTAAATGGATATAATTTTGGGATTTGTTAACAAATGGAGCATTACTATAGAAAAGTATACAATTTCTGTAGGGATTTTTGAAATGTTAAAAAATAGTGATCTAAAAGGAGCAAATATTTAGAGTACCTCAGAGAACCAGAACAGATGTTCAATTATCTACGTTTGTCTATCTGTGAGCAATCCCCAAATGATAAGTTAACTGAGTTCAGAATTTCAGATATAAATAAGTCAATAATTCAAAACTCAGAATGTGTTTTCCAAGGAAAAATCTACCCCCCAAATGTACATATTACAATTTAAGCACACATGAAATTACTTAGTTGTATAGCTAAATTTTATTGCTAGCAATCAAATATAAAAGTCCATCTATGAAAAAAGTGCATTTGGAGGGGTGGCTGTATTAGGGGAGATTGTTGTAAGGTTTTCAGCGCTATGGCACTAATCAAAAAATATTAAAATGGGACTCTCTAGTTGCATAAAGTTGTACTCCTTCTGAGGAGTAAAATACTTGCTCTTAGCTGCCTAGGAAGTGGAACTCTTGAATAAGATGCTCATACAATAAGCATTCCAGGTTCCATGCAGTGACTGGAATTTTTGGTCAGTACAAACAACTAAATTCCAAAGAATTTCCAATTCTGCTTAAGCCAGATCCTATTCCACTAAAGTTCCTGGAAATATCATTCAACCTACTTAGCACACTCTTTCATCTGGGTAATTCACTGTGGAACAAGTGAGAGTGACTGGACAGTGATTAGATTGGCCTTTTTTTTTTTTTTTCTTTAGTATATGGTGGTTAAATGAAAAATAAAAAGGTTATTTTATGTATTTATCTAAATCAAAAGAGTAACCTCGAGTTCCTTTAAATTTGTTAAATTTTTCATAAATTAACCAAATCAGTGACTTACGTTTGAATTGCAAATAAACCTAAAAGTGGATTATTCTGCAAGATTCACATGCTTTTAACTTATGGCACAACGTTTAGCCAAACTCAGAAATAAAATATAGAGTAGGAAGAGGGAGGAAATTCATTGCAGAGCAGATCAAGCATTGATACAATAAGTGGTAACAGTTCTAGAATAATTTGAAAGAGCTGGTAGGCTAATATTTATGATCAGGATGAAAACTGGAGGCTGAAAGAATTAGATCCAACCTAAAACTGTACTATGAAAAAAATAAATAATTTTTGTGGCAGTTCTTAAATGGTATAGTCCTCCTAGAAAGAGCAATTGGAAGAGCCAATTAATTCATAGTAGGCAGAAAGGCTTGAGTTAATGTAGTTTAATTAGAAAGAGAGGGCTTTTTCCAATTTGAAGACAATGACAAATGAAGTTTTAATTAGATTTTCAGCTTTCAGGAAAAAATATGTGCCACTGGATTTTTGCAGGGTATATACCATATTTACTCACATAATTCCTTTTATTGCTATTTCCTTTCCTCCAATTTTAAGGAAAATACGTACTGCTTGATTTTGTTTTTTATTTCCTGTTTTTAGGGGGGTCTTTGTTTGTTTTTCTCTCTACATGATATTCCAAATTTGTCCTAATGAAGCTAAGATCATCCTGAAAGATCAGGAGCAGTTCATATTAGAAAATAATTTGGGTTCCTAGAGTTTTCTTTTGGTTCCCCTTTCCTTATAAATGCCTTAGTTTTCTGACAGGATTGGCCATAATAAAACTTTCCACAAATAGTTTGTACTCCCAGGGACAAGTTTCTTCTCTTAAAATTAAGGTTTCCCTCAGCAGCTGAAATTTTAGAGAAAGAGAGTACTCTGTTGCTGACACTTCCTATAATTTTCTTAACTAAGTGAAAATTATTTTCATTATTAGTATTGACCTTTTAAAGTTTTTTTGTAATCATTAGAATTATTTTTGAAATGACAATATTGCTTAAGGTTGACTTTCTCAAGTAAGGTGAGTCTTGATGAAAAAGTGAAGAAGGATCAAAGCATGCCATTTCATTACCAAATTGTGATCTACTTGTTGGGATGGTTGTAATGCCTATAATTACTGGGGCCTTTAAAATGGATCATTTATAAAGTCTTACTTAAACGGTGGTCACAATAAAAACAATCTGAGTTAAGGAAAAGCTCTCTTAAAGCTGATGGAATGGCAGTGGGAGGGATGAGCACACATTTAAATAGTGTCAAACCAACAAAAAAATCGAGAGAAAAGAAAACAACATGTTCTGCTTTTACGAGATAACATGCTCTAGATATATTCATGGGTTACCATTTAGGTAACCTAAAATAAAATGAATAAAATACTTTAAACAGAATGTTGAAAAACAGACAAAGTGGGGGGAATAATAGAGAAACAGGAGTCAGAACTCCTTCAAAGTAAGGTTGAAGATGGAAAAGTAATGCAGACTTAAGCTAACAAGCATATAATATTTCAAACACGTAAAATATGCTCACCGATGAGTTAGCCACACTGCATTAAGGTAATGTAGGCCAGGGTATGAGCAAGAAGAAAATCTAATATGTGATATACCATCAGGAGGCAGATCCACATACATATAATGTGTCTGTTTTATAGACATTGTCCTTGTCAATTTCTACCCCACAATCTGGTAGAGCAGCTGAAAATAGATGCTTAATAGTTGTCTGTTGAGTTGAAGTCAACTGACATATAAGTTTCATATTACTGATCTGTGTCTGGGAAAGACAGTAAAAATTTGTTCTCTCTGGTCATTAAGGTAAGGGTCAGATGAGCTCCTTGGATTAAGGCAACAGTCTGTCGTAACTTGTCACTACAGTAAGAAAACTGCTGGCATTAGGATAAAGAAGTATGTGTACCCGAAAAGTGGTTCTCAAGCACTATGTACTGACTGTACCTAATATTACGTTAGAGAGGACAGTAATTTATTACTAATATTAAAGAACAATGTTAGTGGATGATACTTATGCCACCTTTGCTATATTCTGATATGATAGACTTTTCAAAGTACACATCACAGCCAAGCTATTAGAAAGAGAACACAGTCCTTAAATTATTTTATCTAAGCCACAGCCAACAGTGTTATCTTATAAGGACAATCATCTCTTGGGTATAGATGGGGGGAGGAGGGAGGAGGAGGGGAAGGCTGCGAACTATGTAATACCAGATTGATCATGAAGGTGGAAAAAAGGAGGTCTACTGACCAGTGATTGACAATACTTCTATCTGAAAATATGTTTTTTAATTGATTAGATATTTGTCCATATTTATGCCATGATAATTGAAATCAGTTGAAGGATCCTACAGAAAGAAGATACAAATTGGACTTTAAATGAAAAAAAAAATTAGAGCAGCATGTTGTTTTAGAAAAAAAAGAGTGGAAATGAAGGAAAGAGTTTGCTGTCTGAGCTTAAATGTACTTAATTAAAATGTACTTAAACTTATTGAATCTTCTGAAGAAAAATTTTGAAGGATACAGAAATACACTGGGAGGAAATTTACCACTCAATATTATATTTAACTGAAATCTAATCCTTAGATATGATTTACTTTTCCAAATGACTTTGAAAGTCTTTAGATATGGTTATGTTATAGAAAGTATTCCTTCCTAATGCAGCATACATTTATCAACTTCATACATTTACTTTAACTTTCCCTTGAAAACATTTGACATTGTCACTCTTGTTACAAAGTACCATGAACAGACTATAAACAGAAGGATCACCTTTGTGTGGTTTCAGGAAAGGCTGCTTCAAGAAGTTTAAGAACAGATCTGTGCTATAAATGTTGATGCTAATTATGAGTCCACCGAACAATCCTGAAATATGAAAAATTACATAATTTGATGTTAAACATGAACATGAACAGAGAAAATACTCTCTCAGAAAAAATTAAGAAAACAGTCTTGACATTTATAGTGTTAACAAAGTCCTGAGAAAATATAGCCAGGAAAAATGCTTAGAGGAAGACTAATATAGTTCGTATGCATATAATTTTTCATTTTTTTCTTTTCCTACAAGGTCTATAAATTCCCTTTCACATAAACACTGGCATTCATTCATTTCGTTCATTCATTTGGGTCTTATAAAACAAAAGAGGGGACCATTTAAAATAGTTCTTATAAACTGTTCCATTTACAAAGATAGAGAACTTAGTGCAGAAGAAACACATTCCTTCGCAGGAGCAAACACCTGAGGAGCTGATCAAACAAACCCACTGATGTCCATGATGAGCTGATGAGGACCCTTGCCTGCGTGAACCACTTGCTTAGAAATTAAATTTATACTCAAAACCTGGAGACACGAGAAACAGTGGTAAGCACTAGCCACAGCATGCTGTCCATTGAAAAGCAGTAGAAATGAGTAGGAAGATTTGTGGGTGTTCCCGGGAACTCATCAGTCTCCTGTTCATTTTCAATAGGAGACTCACAAGTTCCTGCAAATGCACACAAACTTATTTGTAAGCAGACACCCTTGGCAGATAAGCAGATGTTGATATTTCCTCCACTTCAAGTGAATATAGTAATCTGGTCCCCCTGGAGTGTCCTCAGCAGGTTGGCTGGTGCTTGTGATTCTTTCCAAAAAGTGGGTAGCCATCACAGTCACTGGTCACTTTTATTCATCTATTCAACAAATACTAATTGAGCACCTCCTTTGCCAGACAGCACTCTTGTCTCTGGGGATATACAACAGTGAATCTCGTGCCATTATGGCAATTTTATTGAACATTCATCCAGTTCATTTTCAACCATGCTTGCGTCCAAGCTTCAGTCTACAATGCCAAATGAGAGGCAATGGTGTTTAAAATTTTCCTTTGCAATAACTGTGAAGTTTGAAGTTCATGGTGCAGTGGGAAGAACCTAGTCCTAATGCAGCTAAAACCCAGCAATATTTACATTTAAAACCTTTTTTGTTCTGCATCTTCTTATTTGTAAAATGATTTTTTCTGGCTATTTCACTTTTACTTCCAATCTGAATGTAACTGTCTGATTATAAGATAAGAACTGAAAACAGAATAAAAGCATTAATATATAAAATGTAATGTCACTGAGTTTGTCCTTTTTTTTCCCCAGAAAACAAAACAAAGCAAAACATAACACTGGACTTAGCAATCACTGTAAAATTTAAATACATAGTTGATTAGTGACATTTTTATCTACTGGCCAACACATTGGTTATTTTTCTCACATGAAAATAAATTATTGATTCTCTTTTTTATTGGCTTCTAACACTGAAACTTTTTCCCCTAGGCTTTAATTTCCTTATTAGATGTAAGACTCTAGCTTTAAATAGATAATACAAGATAGGCCTACTTTTTGACCAGGAATGTGGGGTAAATCACCAAGGTGAACATTTGCTCAGGACCAGTTTCAATTTTTGTGGTTTTTCTGGAACTTCAAGTTGAAGAAAATTCAGCTTCTGTTGGGTTGTTTGGAATGGAAGAATAAATTTTCCAGTACTCCTTTCCCCATAAAAAAGCATGTATATTAAAAAAAAAAAAAGCATATCCACAAGCATGTATACATACACAAGCACGTATACAAAAGCACTTATACAAGCAAATGTGCCTGTGCACACGTGCACACACACACTCGTACACATGCACAGAGTTTCCAACGACCCTTCAAACTAAAAATGGTCATAGCTGGTAAAAACTCATGCTGGGTCTGTATAGCACAGTAAACAGATTCCACTTACTTTGCTACCTGTATGCCCTTGTAAGAGCCACTGTCTTACATGCTTTATAGGGATGTTTAATGAAAAGTCTCTAAATAAAATTCCAAATTAAAATTCAAGAATACTTGAAATAGCTTATGCAAATAAGAGTAGATCACATTTTTTATCCAGAGGATACGCATCCACTAGGCAAAGGCCCCATCCTATGTTTTCCTTTAGTTTCCACACCTGCAAACTCTTCAGCAACTAACAAAATCAATTGTAAGGTTGAATAGTATATGAAATTTATATTTTAAGGAAATAATAAATACTTAAGTCAGAAAAACGTTTACTGAACTGTTTTCAAAGCTTTAGACTAGGTGGCCAAATAAATATGGTACAATCCCTTCCCTTACAATGCTCACATTAAAATTGTAATTAATGATAAAATGAAGAATCTTTGTGTCAAATGCATGTCACAGATTCACATATGCAGGGATAAATGAGCAGAGACACTAAATAGGGATAAGTGGTGTAAATCAAGAAACAAGAGGAAATGTTAGAATAATAGTGTTGCAGTATATCATAGTACATAGGGTTTGGGTTCCACAGTTAGTCCTGTACTGAGTTCTTGTACCATCACGTACTATGATTGTGTGGGCCTGATATTTAATCTGTCTGAGCCTCTACTTGCTCTTCTCAAAAATGGGGATATTAACAGCACCTATCTCATAATGCTTCTGTCATTCTTATTATCATCATTACCATTGTTGAGTATAAGAAATGGAAAAGAACAAACTGAATTTTACAGCTCTGCTACTAACTTTAGACTTTACTGCTAAAATCTTGAAGCTAGAAAGGAATTGACAGAGAAGAAAAATCTCAAGAGCATCAGTCAAATTCAAACACCTGCCACATTTTATTCAGGAAAATCTGCTAATAATATTATCATTGCAATGAACTCTTGTACCTTTGGGTTGAGTAGGGTTTCCATTCCTAGAGAATTGTTTTCAAATTCTTGAAAAGTTATTTCAGATGATAAAAAGTTATACACATTCCATGTATGTTCTATTAAAAGAAATAATTCCTTGACATCATTACAGCTCTTTGAAAATAACCGTTCTGCTATTATCACCAATACAGAAATAAATTATCTAGGGTATATTCATATAGATCGTGAGGTTGCAATGAGGAAAATGGTTCCAAAAAAAGAGTAAGAAATATAAATATTTTTTTAAGCACAGAGGAAGATCTTCTGGAACAGGAATTTAGACTAAATAAAAGCTGCAAGACACTTGAAGGTTTTGAAGTTGTCATTTTTAAGGTTTTCAATGGTAAGAGCGTTTTTCTCTTTTACTACTACTACCTTTTCATGTTACTACCCTTTTATTGATGAGCATTTTCCATCTTACGCCTGTGTTGAATCTTTGAACGATAAAATAAAGTGCAAGGAATATCAAACTGGTTCGTGTTTTTTAGAATTTTTTAACCTCATCAAATTGCCATGTTCGGGAAAAATATACTGAGTGTTTGAGATAGGCTGCGATAAAGCCGAATTTCAAAATTTATCTTTCATGCTAGAATCTAATAGCACATCTATGAAGGCTTTTAATTGGAATTGTGGGAAAATAGGAAAATAGTTACAGTGTACTGAGCTCTATGACATCAAGTTCTAAGTTATTTTTTCCTTATTTTCCATAGTGATTGTGACTATGTCCGGTTAAGGTCATGATGAAAGACACATTTATTCATTCATGCTTTCAATGATACTTAGTTTGACACTAAGTTCATAACTGGTAAAAATGTTCTCCAATGCAACTGTATTTTTCTTCTTGCCTACTCTGACCTCCTAGTTGAACCTAACAAAAAGAACATTTTTGACCAACTACAGCCACATACTTTATTAATAATCCATTTCTTAAAAATGAACAAATTCTATATATACATGATAAAATCAAAAACAACTTAAAATCTGAAGAATAACAATGATATAATTAAAAAGACAACTTCTCTTGACATACACTTATTTAAACAAACTCGAGTATATACTACTTCGCATAATAAGAAGCAATAACAATTTGTAACTTTGATTGTGTTAGATAGGTACATTTCTATGCTGAGTCATAACCACATTAAACATTATTATCCAATAGTGTTCCTTAAATAGTTTTTAATTAGTTTTAATTTAGAGAAAGAATGTTATGCTAGTGCTACAATGACAGGAATAGTTAAAACTTAAACTAATTCATATCACAGTTTCAGAAAAAAATTCATTCCAATTCAAGTATCATTATAAAAATCCTAGTTATTTTTTCAGAGAATTTAGATGTTTTCAGCTTTGTTTATATTAAACAGTGATTGCACTGAAAATGATTAAGAAATGTTTCAAAATACTGTACCCTCCTTCTACCTGTCCTTTAATTTTTAAGAAGTTATACATATCCATTATCTAAGGATTCAAATATTTTAGAAGTATACAAAGTTAAATGTGAAAGTCTCTCTTTTTAGGTTCCCATATCTACCCAACCCAACAGCTTTCTTGGGAGTAAGCAGCCTTAACAGTTTAAGGTCAATTTTTCAGAATGTTTCCTACCAGCATGAGCTTTTTTTTGTTTTTTTCTATATGAACAAGGTTCACATTATCCGTTGAGTCCTGCAAATTACTTCAAACACTTCTCAATAAATGGTGATCACCTTTTCTTGTGACAACACCTGTATGTGTTTTTAAATAGCTAGGTAATATTCCACGACATACCTGCACTCTAATTGTTAACCATTCCCTTATCAATGGCTAGTTTTTGCTTTGCCTTTTTCCCCCTATTATAATGCTACAATTAACATGTCTGTGAGTAATACTTGTGTGCACTGTTTGATTATTTCTTGGAAAAATAGTATACAAAATTTTTTTTTCCTAAATTGCTAGGAATTAACAAAGTGTCCACCAAAAAGGCAATTTGCATTTCTATCAACAGATAATACTACTGGTTATTTCCTTGTGCCCTTAACAACACTGGATAGTATCATATTCTTAATCTTTAAAAGTCTGGTGGGAGAAAAACAGAAACAGAATCATAAATTCAGAGAACAAATTCACGGTTGCCAGAGGGGAGAGATTCACAGGATGGGTGAGATAAATGAAGGAGATTAAGAGGTACAAACTTCCAGTTATAAAATAAATAGTCATGGGAATGAAAAGTACCACAAAAGCAACGGAGTCAATATTATTGTAATAACATTGTATGGTGACAGATGGTAACTACACTTATCATAGTGAGCACACCATAATGTCAAATCACTATGTTGTACACTTGAAACTAATATAACATTGTATATCAACTGTACTTAATTTTTTTAAAAGATTTATTTATTTTTATTTATTTATTTTAGAGAGAGGAAGAGCACAAGTGGGCGATGGGGAGGGGGGAAGGGAGAGAGAGAGAGAAGCAGACTCCCCACTGAGCATGGAGTCAGACAGACACCAGGCTCCATCTCTGGACCCCGTGATCATCTCCTGAGCCTACATCAAGAGTCACACACTTAATGACTGAGCCACCCAGGCTCCTCTCTACTTAAATTAAAAAAAAAAAAAGTGGTGAAGAGAAAAAAGGAGAACATAAAAATACAGAATATGGCAAAAGTCAAACAAAGCTAAAGCATTTTTTCAACAAATATGGAATATGTACATGCAGAGACACACCCATAAAAATAATACAAACAACTCAATGAGAAAATAAACAAATGATATAAACTGGATATTCCCAAAAGAAATATTAATGGGCAGTAAACAAAATGTAAAAGGTGTTCAAGTGTATTCATATTTAAATGCATGTAAAAAGTGTATTTTGTGTTTTAGCCTGGTAAATGTAAGCTTGATAACATCAACCAATGTGAAGTCATAGGCATATCTGCTCTTTCATGGTAGATGGGTATGTGAAGTAAAAGAACTTTTCTTAGGAATGAAATTGGTCAATATTGATTAAAATTCCAATTACAGGCATCTGATGGCTCAAATGCCTAACTTCTCAGAAAATATCCTGAGATTAGTCAAGTTCACAAAATAAAATTACTGTTCAAGCTATTAAAATGCAGTAAATCAATGTTAGATGACACGAAAATATGTCAATGGTAAGTGAGAAATTCAAGTTATATGCATAGCATAATCTTGTTTTTCTTAAAATAATGCACTGCAGTTTAAAAATACTTGTCTCTGGGTATGAAATTGGAGAAGTGGGTGGGTTACCCATTTTGTCCTCTGTTATTTTTAATGTGTCCTGATTATAGGTGTTTTTGCTTTTTTATATTTTTTCAAATTAAATATATAATTAGCATAAACAGAAAATAATAGAAGAATAAAGGTAGAACAATAAAAATAATAGATGCAACATCTATGTGATTCTTATGCTGACTGCAAAATTATGTTTTGATGTATAAATTCAAAATGAAATATTTATAAAAAATTAGTATCTTCAAGGAATGCCACTCTTGGATATATACCCAAGAAAAATGAAAATATACATCTGCACAAAACATGTATACACATGTTCATAGCAGCATTATTCATAATGCCAAAAAATGGAAATAACCTGGACTTCCACAAACTGGTAAACACATGATTAAAATGTGGTATAATTACATAATGAAATATTACTGTAGTAAAAAGAAAGGAAGTACCAACACACAGTATAACCTGAATAAGGCTTGAAAACATTATATTCAAATGAAAATGGCAGTCACAAAAGAACACATACCATATGATTCAATTCATATGAAATGTCTAGAACAAGTCAATATAGAGACAGAAGGCAGATTGTTGGTTGCCTAGGCTTTGGGCTATGAGGGGTAAGACAAGAAATTACTACTAATGGGTATGGGGTTTCTTTTGGGGGAGATGAAATTGTTCTAAAATTAGGTCATGTTGATGGTTGTACCACTGCGATTATACTAGAACCACTGAATTCCACACTTGGAGTAGGTGAACTTTATGGTATGTGAATTATATCTCAATAAAGATTTTAAAAATAAAAAAAAAACTGGTGGGAGAAAATAGTATTTAATTGTTTTTAGTTATTTTTTTCTGACAAAAAAATAAAATTGGACATACATCAGCCTGTTTCATATTTCTTTTAGTTACTTGAGGGTTTTTTCTTTGTACCTTCTGACAATTCTGTTATTCTATTTGATTGCCTTTATATTGATTTTTTAGGAGCTATTTATAACTTTATCATGGATAATAACAATCTATCTTCATTGTTACAAATACCTGTTTCTAGCTTTATGCTTAATTTTACCTTTATTTGTGTTATCTTTCACTATAGACATTTTTAATGCTTATGTGGTTAGATCTATCAATCATTTCTTTTGTGACTCCAAGTTTCATTTCTTGCTTTAGTAGGAACTTTCCCACCCAAATATTATTAAATAGACCCATATTTTCTTCTATTTTTTAGTTTATTTTTTACATTTAGATATTTAACTTATTACATAATGAGAGGTAATAGGATTTTTTTTTTTTGCCAATGAAGAACCAGTTGTGTCAGCCTTTTACAACATTTTATTAAGAAGTACATAATTTTCTTATTGCTATGACAGAGCTCANNNNATATAAAAACCTCTTCCTTGGTCTTCTGTTTTGCTGAACTGATCTACTTTTATAAAACCTTACATCTGTATCAATCTTTCCTTATCATTACTACATATAATTATTTATAGTTTGGTAGGCCAAGTACCAGTCAGGAGACAACTGCAATCACTTAAGAGAAATTCTAACGGTTCAAATTGGCAATAGGATTTGAGAGAGAAGTGCAGACATTTGACAGATATTACTAGGTAGTCAGAACTGACAGAACATGAACATTACGTGGATGTCATAAGAGGTAGAACCAAGGGTGACATCCAGATCTCTTACTTTAATAAGGCAGTGATTTTTGATGCTAGATATGGGACAAATAATGTTGAACAGGTTTGAGAATAACTTCAGTTTTTGGACATGAAGAATTTGAGATGATTCTTGTTCATCTAAATATATTATAGAGGTGCCCAAGAATATGTATCCTCATTTGAGAAATGATCTGAACTAGAAATAAAGATTTGAAACTTATCAGCCTAAATGCTAATGAAATGCACAGCAGTTAATGACATTAAGTGTTCAGAATGCCAACATGAAGACAGACCAAGAATAAATTTTAAGGGGCACTAACGTTTACGAAACAACATTTACGAGAATTTTTAACAGAGGGCACTGGGCAGAGAAGTAGAGGAAATGCAAAGGAGTGTTATCTGAAAGCCAAAGACAGCAAGCATTACAAGTAACTTTGTTGATATTCATGCTAGCCAATTATAAAATCAGTACAATTTAAAATATTTTTCTCACATTCATTTCTGAAGATGAAATTAAATTTGAGTTACGTGGTAATTTGTATCCATATGCTATGTGTGGCTTTATTTTAGTTCATGTTTTGCTGTCACTGTATTAAATGAAATATTTTCCAAGATCTGTTATGAATTTTATCATATGTATCACTATTTCAGAGCCAAGACAGATGTGACTATTTATGCACAAGATGTCAACTAGAATATGAGCAAGAAATATCATAATGAGAATGTTGGCATACAATTATGTAACAAGTTGCTTGTAAACCTGCATTGTGATTTCTATATAACACTGAAAATTTTGCTCTTTGTACTCAAGTGCTATGAAAAATAAGAACGAGGTAAAAAAAAAAATGACCTACAGATCCTTTAGCTAGAAAGTATGTGGTTTAGTGAAAACCACACTGGCTTTATAGGCATAAAAACTTAGATCATTCAGAATCCAGCTGAATTTTTCTGAGACTCAATTTGCTCATATTTAAAATGATGATACCTATACCTTACTATAATTACAATTATTCTTTAAAAACTTAGAAATTTAAGCAATACCATTATTTTGCCTTATCCCTTACTCTTTACACATGCGAGTAAATATAATCTGCAGAAATAAATCCTCTTCTCATTCCTGTGGCATACCTAAGGTAGCATAGAAAAGGATTTCAGAAAGCAAGGATGGTTTTATAAATGAGAAGTGCCTGAAAACTTCAAATAATTTTTGTAAATGTCCCTGACATGTCCTTTGAATTAATTGGCAGCATACAAACCAATTAATCTTTGATGATATTAGTGAGTGGTAAGGGCATCCCAAAATAAAATATTTCCACGAGAAAGAGGAAGACACAGGGAGAGAAGAGTTTTGGTTAGTTCCACCTTTTTATCTCAAAGATTAATGTGTTACTATATAACTTGATCCACAGCTAGTGTTAAACCCTCGCATATACTTATCCACACTGAATGGTGTGATGAAACTCATCACCATTAATAACTAGACAGAGTCTAGATTATAATATGGAGGCTAAAGGAGATGGGAAAAAACAGACGTAAAGGTGGTTTGGGGTATTTGAGAAATGCTCCACAGATTACAGGACAGAGACTATGCTAGGTACTCACTAAATCTTGCATTTGATAGTTCCTTCCCCAAACTCACAAAATCTATACTTTCTAACCCCCTTGCTGGAGCCATGTGATATGTGATGTGTTCTGGCCAAAGATGAGAGAAAGCAATGTGCCCCATTTCTAGATTGAGGGAACCCAAAGCTCCCTCTTAATTCTCATCTCTTGTTCTTTCCCAACTGGGCTGTATTTTTTTTTTCAACCCACTTAGCTGATTATGAGTGTGTGTTCTACCTAGCTTTGAATTCTGGCTCTACCGCTTTCTTTCTTTCCTTTTCCTTTTTTTTTTTAAATTAATTAATTTATTTATTTGAGAGAGAGCGCCAGAGCGAGCATGAACAGGAGGGGTTGAGGGAGAGGGAGACAATCCCAAGCAGACTCCACGCTGAGCACAGAGCCCCACTCGGGGCTCGATCTCAAGACCCTGAGATAATGACCTGAGCTGAAATAAAAAGTCCAACACTTAACTGACTACCCAGGTGCCCCATATCTCTCGCACTTTCTACTGGCTATAATTATCTTCCTAGGTCTAATTTCCTCTTCTATAAAATGGAAATATAATTGTCTCGACATTATGGGGATTATGAAAGTTAATTTAGATAATATGTATAAAGCTTTTAGAGTAATTCTGGCAAATAATAAACATTCAAAATGCTAACTGTTTTTATGAGGCACCTGGGTGGTACAGTTGGTTGAGCACCCCACTCTTGGTTTTGGCTCAGGTCACGATCTCAGGGCTCCTGAGATCAAGCCCCACATCAGGCTCCATGCCCAGCATAGAGTCAGTTTGGATTCTCTCTCCTTCTTCTTCTGTCCCTCCCCCATATCAAATAAATAAACAAACCTTTTTAAAAAATGTTAACTATTTTTATTAGTATTCCCCAATATTTTTCTATAATTTTATTTTTCTATACTTTCTCTTATGATTCTTATGTAAAACATTTTTTTTAATGTTTCCCAGAAGGATGAAAATTTTTTGGAATTAGATTTAGATTTTTTTCACTAAAAAATAAACTTTTCTAGTAATAAGGTCCAATGTTAGAAAGTATCGTGTTTCTAAGAAATTAGCTCCTTATCATTAGGAATATTTAGAAGAGGAAAAATGACTCTGTCAGTGATAGTAAAAAAAATGATTGTTTCCGTAGGCGGGAGGGTAAAGCCACGGACCTCTAAGAAGCCTTTGAAATCTACATTTCTAAGAGTTTATGTATCTTTGCACTGCCCTAAAGGTGTCTGACTTTTAAAATTACCTTTCACGGGAACAGCATTATCTTGTAATGATTAAAAAACTGCTTTAAATAATTCTTAAATAATTCATCAAACTTGATTGATGAGACAATAGACCAAATCACTACATATGAAAAAGATAGTCTGTAAAACTTCCAGTAGCAGTTGTCATCCAAAATAACTGGGAACATAATGTGGTTTCCAGATAAGATATTCAATAAGATGAACAAGCCCACAAAAAAACAAAAAAATGAAGAATATCACGGGGTATTTTACTGACTAATGCACTGACATTCAGAATTTAAATTTGACATTCGTGAAAATGTTAAAGAATAAGAAAACCTGTAAAATATCATAGCACTATCTACCCACAGTAGAGGTTCATGTTTAATATTAAGATTACCCTTCAGCCAGATTATTTTCTCTATCTACTGGATTAAAATGGAAATAGTGACTAGATCATACTTAATGGACTCCTTTCTTCTTTAAATATTTTTCAGAAAACATTTACATTTATAAATTTATATAAATATGATAAACATTTACATATTTACAAATTTATAATTATACTTATTTTTAAGTATAAAAATTTACATATAAATATTTATAGGAATGAGATTTGTTTTCCAAATAATTAAAAAAAATTTCAACGTCCTTAAACACCACAATATTAAAAAATTAATATTCAAATTTAGACTTCAAATTCCCTCACTGAATCTTTTATTAATGTAGATATAGTAGAAATGCTCACTTTCAAACTCTTCTCAGTGGGAGTTAAACTGGCAATGAATATTAAGTGAAATAGGCTTAGGCACAAAGTAAGTTTGCAACAAATGCTTATTGCCTTCTAGATGATTAAATAAGGGCAAATGCAGAGAATATATCATCAGTACAATCCATGTACAAAAGTCACCAGCATTATATGGTATTTCCTAAGGAACTTAGAACAATATTTATGAAATCCTGTAACTTGTAGTTATGGTGATTACATTAATTTTATTCTGCTAAAAAAAGTGAGCATGATAAATGTGAAGAGATTCAAAAGAGGTATAAAACAGATTCTCAATCCTAAAGAAGTTTTCTCACTGGGAAATAAGATATACATAAAAGACAAAACAATATTAAGGCACTCTCTGAAAGAAAAGTTCTTTGATTTCTGACTCATGCAAGGTGTGTGGGCCCCATTAGCAGAAAAAGATCTATCGTGTTTGTTTATTTTTTACCTAACCTACCTTTGGGAATGAATACAAAACAGACGAACTCTCATCTAAATCAAATTCTACAGGCACTGACAGGGTATGTACTAAAGCTATGAAAGCTTGATGACTAACTCTTTTATTGCAATCAATACCAGCAGACATCTTTTGTCATGATTTTCATTTCTGGTGGAATTGCTGGTCCTTTGGAGCTCTTAATTTTCTGTTATCTGTAGACCATGGTAATCAGATTTATAAAGATAATATGCATGATTAAATGTCCCCATGATTTGAAGACAAAGCCACAGAACCTGAGGAAAGAGAGAGATCAACATTAAATGATATGGGCAAGGGAAAATTGAAGGAAGACTTGATGTGTACCTTTGAAAATAGGTGTGGCTGAGCAGAGCATTCAGATAGTAGAGTAGCAAAAGCATTCAGATAGTAGAAACTAGCGTAGAGTAGAATAGAAAGTAAGTAGCATAAAAAAGTGTTCTGGGGGGGGCAGGTGGTAAGGAAACTTAAAATATTTTAGGTGATAATCTAAGTCCTTTGAAAAGCAATTGGGGGAAGATTAACAAATAAACAAATAAACAACTTCTAGACTTACATGCATCTTCCCAAGTAACTGTGCTTTTCAAATCATGTGTCTGTATGATTTTGTCTTTGCAAAAACAATATACCTGATTTTGCTACTCTATTCTGACTGATAGATGTGTTGAATATAGTAATCTTTTCACAGCAAGATATGCACATATGTCACTTATTGTAATGAAGACAAATGCTGCTTGCACATATCATTTATATCATATAGCACACCCAGGGTTTGTCTAGCATTTTATATAGTAATGCTTATTCTAGCTTAAATAAATCAACACAGTTGTCTCCAAAGTTACTATTCTATCATTACAATGATGAAACAAATGTAAAGCAATTCTGTAATTCAGATAATCAGTTTTCCCTGATTTCTTCTTCGTACATTGGTAAAACGATTCTTAAAAAACATAAGATACAGTGATTACTGAGTATTAAGTGTGTGATTGCCTATTGCCTACATTTGCAAAGGATAAATGGAGTATTTAAACTATCATGCTCCACTGACTCTTGATTTCAGAGCAAAATTAAGGAACACTATAAATGTATGTCAATGTCTCAGCCTTCAGTATCAAGGCTCGTCAATGTACTGGCATCTGCTGAATTCCGTGTCATAAAGTTAATTTACTCTCATTTCCTGTCAACTTTTTCATCCTATTATGAGTAACTGCATCACCTGAGGAGATCACAGTCAATGGCAAGGAATCACTAAAGAGTTAACTTCAACTGATTTTGAAACTGAGTCATGAAGATGAAACATATACTATTCAAGAGTGAGACACGTGTAGTTGCTTTACTTTGTTTTATTTATTTATTTATTTTTTAAGATTTTATTTATTTATTTGACAGAGATAGAGACAGCCAGCGAGAGAGGGAACACAAGCGGGGGAGTGGGAGAGGAAGAAGCAGGCTCACAGCAGAGGAGCCTGACGTGGGGCTCGATCCCAGAACGCAGGGATCACGCCCTGAGCCGAAGGCAGACGCTTTACGACTGAGCCACCCAGGCGCCCCTGCTTTACTTTGTTTTAAAAACTCAGAGAGCATATTGTGTGCCAAATTATTCAGTGAAGGCAGTAATCAACAGAAAGTCAATGAAATAATATGGAAACAATTAAAAGGAAGAATAACATAAAACCAGAAGAAGCAAGTTAGTTCTCTATGGCACAAATATTCTTGAGGAAAGCTAAATATTAATATAAACAAAGCCATGCCATTAATTGAACTATCTCCTCTGTAATGCTAAATAATTAATTTCCTCTTAATTAAAGAGGAAAAATAATACTCCTTCTCTCCATTGCACTACAATACTATTATGTACCTTTATTTTGAATGTCTTCAACCAATGTTTATACAGTATTATAAACATTGTAAACTATAACATTTGTCAAAGTGAATAATATATATACTTATCTCTTTCATTAAATGGTGATCTGTTGGGGCACAGATTGGATTTTGACTATGTTATCCGCCACACTTAACACAGTATCAATAGTTCTCATGTATAAATGCTCAGTGAATATTTTCTTAATTTACCAATAAAATGAGTATATTTTAATATGTCCATGAATGAATACATACAGCTCATGTGACATGTAATTACATTCCTTTAGATAAGCTGAAGGAAATCAATAACAAGAAACACTATATTTTGGAAAAGGCATACTTCTATACACCTAAAGATACCAGTCTTATATGGGAAAGTAAATGTAGAAAGCAAATGACAGAAATGGGGGGGAAACAGGAGTAAAATATAAAGCGAAGAAAGAACTGGTGTCTGTAACATCTAATCACATGGAATAAATTATCTGCATTTTCCCTGCTCCCAACCACTTAGTTAAAGGGAACTAAAAATTTAGTAGCAGAGATTTAACAGGGGGGAAGGAAAACACAGTCTGTGTAGATGATGAAAATAAGGGAAGTAAACAGTTAAGAAGTAAGAATACAAAGAGGCAAAGCATATGAGGTTAACAATTTAAATGATCACACATTTCACATTATATTGAATTACTTATATGAATTTTAAGATTCGGTATATTTTTCATATATGTGTATAAATCTGTTATGTAATTTCATTTTAGAGATTTTTTTTCCATAAATGAATACCATAAATGAAACCAAAGTGCCTTAACCTTATTCAGTCCAGTTCAGTGAGCAAATTGTCTTTCTTTTTTTTCTTTAAAGAAACACATTCAACAGTCATTGATTTATGTTTACACATTTTCACTACAGGTTCACCTGAAAACTTTTTCTATAATCTGCATCATATTCATATCTTTGATCAATATCCATTTTTCATACTAACATCTAAAAAGGAAAGGATTATAAATACAAGTATGGTTGCCCTGATCTGAAAATATCACAGAAATTTAACTATGAAAGTTGCCTTGATCCATTATTCATCATTTCTTACATCAAACAGCAATCATATAAAAGTGCCTCAACCTTATCCAATTTAATATAGAGCAAATATATAACAAGTGATTTCAGATGGTGTTCCGAACTCCTAAAGAATATTCATATCCATAGGATATTGTTCTCCTCAAATTCATCAAAAAGTTAGAGCCATTCATAATACTGAAAGGTAGAATATAAAAACACACACTCACTAGACAAACATAATTCATACCATACAGGAGAGATGCATCATCTATCCATATGGTCCAACAGCCTTTCCCTATAGTAACCAAGTGATTCCCTCATGTTAATGACTTCCAAAGTTATATATAACAGATATGTACAATTTAATCTTAGCTACAGCCTTAAAAGTCATCAGTAACACATCCTTTTCTGAAGATTTCTCTATATTGAGAATATACTAATTAAATGTATGAAGATACACTAATTAAATGTGTGTTGATATATGAAGAAAAGTTATAACAACTCCTTTTCTGGGACCTTCCCTGTATTAGGCAACCTGATATCAGCTGGTGACATGGCATGCTAACCTGAGCAACAAATGAGATTAGGTGACCTTACTTGTGCTCTTTTAATACTGGATCACTACAATTGCATTGATTTTTCCATATGGCTAGTAGTCTCCAAAGAAGAAAATGAAAAAGTTGGAAGTGACAGTGAAAGACCACCTAGTCAAATGACTGGCGTTTAAGTACCACTCAGTTCTGTGAAAAACTTGAGCATTTTCATAAGTATTTTTTGCCCTCAATGGGTTTGTTTCCAGTGAAAAACCCCTTTATTTCATGTAAAATGTAAAATAACTGGCCTTCACACCTCTAGGCATTTATATATTCTAGTTCTCCGTGCTGTTAAGCTGTTCTGTCTTCCTTTTCTTATTCAGGTAGGCAATGCCTCTGTATTATTATTATTATTATTATTATTATTATTATTATTATTTTAAATATGTATTTATTTTAGAGACAGAAAGAGAATGCATGAGTGGGGGAAGGGGCAGAGGGAGAGAGGGAGAGAACATCCAAGAAGACTCCCACTCAGTGCAGGGTCCATGTGGGGCTGGATCCCACAGCCCATGAGATCAGGACCCGAGCCAAAATCAAGAGTCAGATGTGTAACCAACTGAGTTACTCCGGTGCCCCAATACCTCTGTATTATTACAGAGAATCATTAGTCTTTATTAAATAATTGATTTCCTTTAGCTGCTCATTCTGGAGGTCATTAGAATTGCCCATATTGCATGGGATCTTACTTCACATGCCATGGTCCTCATTGGTAATCACTGGGACTTCTCCTTATACTTGTTTTAGCTAGTCTATAAATATATATAATGTGTAGAGCACATAATATTCATTTTATGTCAGATAATCACAATATATTGTAATAATCATAAAACGATTTCTCTCTCCCTGCCTTCTGGGTCCACCTTCTGACTTTCTTGGAGTTAGATAGAATCTAGTGAAATTGTGAGAAGTGATGCTTGCCACTTAATTGTTGGTGCTAGGCCTTTCAGATCTCTTCTTTCCCTCTGGTACAGTGACCAGCAACATTCTCTGTACTGGCCACTCTGTCAGCCTGAGTTGCGGAGTAACTACACTGAGTAGAGGACCCCCAGGCAATCCACAGTGAACATATAAATGGACCGGGGATGGACTTCTGTTGTTTCAGTCTTTTTAATTTTGACAATGCTTGTTTTTGCAAAATAACCTAGTCTGTTCTGACCAAAACACCATACCTTCTATATCTGATAAAAATCCACACTCAATTTCAGCTGATCTAAATAATAAGTATCTTTTTCTTTGAGTTGTCTCTCAGGGATCTTCAAAGTGAATTATGTGTTCATAATATAACCTATATTTTAGGACAGATGATTTCAAACGTATTTTCCTAGCCTGATGGAAATCTATTATCATAATAACAGTATTATTTTAATAACATATATGCCATAATAGTCATTAAAATTTTTTCTTTATCCAGATATCTATTTATATAAGGACATGTACAAGGAAATAATTTTTTATTCTAGCCAAATCATAAATTATCTGGTCTGTAAAGGGAGAGTAAGGCAAAAGTAAGGATTTCAGTAGGTTTTTTGAAAGACCAACCTTCATTACCCATTTTGATTTAGTTCTCCAAATGAGGCAACTTTCATTGTACTGGAGAATAGCAGAGTAGTTTGAAATATTCCTTGTGCATTCTAGCATTTATAATTGCACATTTATAATGATAAGAGATGGGAGAGTGCATGCAACAGAGAGATTAATGATAGATACATAGATGGATATGCAAACAAATAAGTTTTTTCAACAATTATTTACTGAGCATTAATTATGTGCACTGTGCAAAGATGACCAGAATAAAATATAAGATCCTGGGGATATAAGAGTTAACAGGACACACAAGGCCTTTATCATTTAGTGGATATGAACATACAGATGAAAATATCCAAAACCTAAAACACTTAATTAAAACAGAATGGGATGATGATCTAGTCAACTGGCAGAGCAGATAATCATCACCGATCTTTAGCTTGTAAATGATTTTTTGGTCTTGTTTAGCTTAAAAAATTCAATATTTTGTTAAGACATCCTGACACGTATTTACCATTGTGGCAACTTTTTGAGTGAATACAAAATGAAGTTTCTAATCAAACTGATGTGGGTGGAATAGGACATGTAACACAACTATGAACCTGAACCTTACCCGCTTGAAAGGCTAGGACATATTTCACATTACATTTCATTTCTTGCAATTTTAATTTTAAAAAGCTTGATGATTACAATTAAGTTTATGACACCTGCCAGGTGCATATCCTACCCCACCCTCTTTTTTTCTGTAAACAAGTTAGGAAAAAAGCTAACATCTTGAAACTCAAGCGGACATTAACACATACCAAGAAAACTCCCTTACAAGGCATCTCATTAGGCCAGAAATTCATTTATCACGCAAGTCAAGCCAAACCATTTACAGTTTGTGTGGCAACTCTGCTTGATTCAGTATATGTTCTCTCATGGACAAGACACACACTCATCAACACTACAGAAGTGTTTCTGTGTTTACATTCAAATTAAAGGAAGAACATGGGGCTCCACAGAGAAATAGGGTTGTTTGAAGTAGTTTAGTAAAAGATATTTTAGGGAGAAAGGGGCAGCAAGAAATGTTTTTATAAATTTTATGAACTGTCAGAGGAAAGGGCAAAAAATTAATATTAAATTTGTTTACTGCATACTGGAATCCTTGGTTGCCTTCTTTAAGATCACCTTGGACCAAAAAAAGGAAGTAATTGGTCATTACTCTATTTAGACAAAGAGATCGTGGTTTTAGGCAGCACTGAAGCCGGAAGGCCATCTCAAGGTGAGAACGTAAAATTCTTTCCAGCAGAATAAAGCTTCTCTCTGCGTGCATGTGTGCCTGCTTAGTTTGTACTGAGAACCCTAAGTCATGAACCTAAGAAAATGGGTATACCACAGTATTTTAAAGCAATATATATTTGCAGATTTAAATCACTGAAGATTTTATCTCCCATATTTTCCAAAGTATAATGACCTCTTTTTCTTCTCCTGAGAGAGATTTCTCACATACAGTTTGTACTTAAGGATACTGACGAGAAAACTAAAGCAAAGCTCTGAGTGCCTTGCTAAGGTATAGAACACAGCCTGAGTAGTAGTCTAAAGAAGGTATAGTGAATTTCTACCCGTCCTTTATCAAACTCTTTCCTCCTCACTCCTGCCTGGCCAGCTATTTTCAGTTTGTTAGGGGGCACTGTTTCCTCTGTCATCTAATGAGCTAATTTCTTTTTGCATACAATGAATCATTTCATTTTTTTTTTCAGATAGATTTGAATCCAAAAGATTATTTTTAGGTGGGCAAGCATACGATAGCATCAATGGAGTAATTTATATATTCTATGTCAATGTTACTCCAATTTCATTCAGTGAAAGGAACACTGTCCCCACAAGATGTTAATTATATTTTCTAGGATAGAATGCTTTGGGTCAAATAAGTTTAGAGTATTCTGTTATACAATATCACAATATTACATAGGCATCTTTATTGTAAAATTCAGAACCTCCAATGTGCTGATGTGCATTTTAAATCTCCAGTGGATAGATGGTGTAAAGACATCTTCAATCCAAATTCAAAAGTATTTTTGGCACCCCCTGTAATGGGTTTAATATAAGTTGTAGATGTGTCAGGCTCTTCCAGGCTATATTTCCAACATTAAACTTATCTATGTTTCATGATAATCTGAAGTTACTTATTGTTTTATAATGTTTATTACATATTCACTATGAAAGAAATAGGATGCATATAATTTTGCAACTTGCCTGCTTTATTGATTCTGAGCTCAAAAGTAGATCCAAACCATATCCTTCATGAAATAGAGTGTAGATACACAAGACATTCAGCATCCAATGAACAAATAGTCCATCACATTTCATTAGCTCATAAGGAAAATTTCATTCCTAGAAGGGACTCCCTAGGAATAAGCATTTCAAATAATGTTTATCCTATACTTGTGATGCAATATAAAATGTCATATTGTTGAAAATAAAAATTGGGAGCAAATCGTTAAATATCACAAAAAGAGAAAATGATACTTTCTAATGTATGCATTATTCAGAATGTACTTTATAGAGCTAGGTTGGTGATGTTCATACTTTAGGTCTCATATTTCTCAACTTGGCAACGTGAGGGCAATATAATCAGGAATATTTCATCTAGATCTATGTTTTCCACTCAAAGGGTCATTCTACTAGACATATGCCCTAGCATTAAGAAAAGATGTAATAAGTGGTATTTCCTTGAATTTGTGCAGTATTTTTAAACTTCATGGAGTATGTATTATTATCCTGAGGGATACAAAAGTCTCATAAAATATCATTTAGGAGGTCTTATTCTGAGCTACCCTCTAACTAAACAATTCTAACAGAAGGACATACTTCAATGCCTTTACCAACTAACCATGAGAGGCTCCAAAATGTAATAAACTGATTATCTATACATACAGTCATTTCATCTTTCCATCCATATGCTTCACATAGATGCAAATTTTATTGTGAATATTCTCTCATATGTATGTAAATGCAGTTAAATTACGTAAACTGAGCTAAATCAGAACTAACAGACCCTCCCTCGTGGAGTTGCCATGCAGTTCATATGCCTTACACAAAGAAGGTAAAATTTACTTTCTTTTTCTATTTTAATTATACCTTTCCCTGGAATATATGGCATATGGCATTAGGGGAAAAGGCTCATGCAAAATATGATGCTACCTCCTCTCATAATCATGGGAAATTATTTTTCTCCTCTAAGACCTCAGAGGTGGTTATCATGCTATTGGCCTCAGTCTGGCTGAGTCTTAAGAAAAGTATGTAGGTGAGCAATTTAGGTAGATAAGAATAGCAGCCTACCTCCAGTTTTCTACTGAACTTTAAAGTTGATGAACCAATAAATAAAATCTAATATTAGCAAAACCCAGAAATAGCTCTTCAGTTACACCTGCCAAGTACACATGCCTATTTTACTTTCCTGTGATATAGTTTGCAACAAGAAAATAGCTGTTTAAAACATCAACGGATAAAAAGGCAGAAAATCATTAACTATAATCCAATATTTTTAACCTTTAAAACCAATTTTTATGGTCTAATATATTTGTGTGTACAACAGTTTAAATGCATAGACTCTATACATTTTATAAAATAAAATAAAATGACTATAAAAAGGGAGCCAGAATAGATAATTTAGATAAGTTACAGACCAGATGATCATAAAATTGGGAGTCAAAAAGCTATTCTGTGACAACAGAATGGAAGACCTATGTTAGAGGTGATAGAACACAAAGGTAGACATCATAGAGTCTCCATGACATACTAACCTAGGCTGCCTAACGCCAGTCTTCAATGACTTGGAAAAAAATAAATTTTTGTTGTGTTTTAGTCACTGTTATTTTCAAACCTCATCTATTAAGGTTGAACGCAATTTCAGACCGGTGTACTTGCCCTACCAGCAAGCTCTGTTTAAAAAAAAAAAAAAGTCTGATCGCAATCTCTATGAGTTAATGGCATGATCTAGCTACAAAGAATGTACAAAATTAGTAGAGAGATATTATATTCACAGCAAATAATCAAATAATTTTCCTTTGTACTAGGTGCTTGCAAGACTACTTCTGAAAAACCGTATTCACGTTTACGTGCAATATTTAAAAGAATATACTGACTAACCACAGTGAATCCATTCATAAAGCAGTCCTAAGGGACAAGAAACCTGAGTCACATGTTTGGGAGGGAGAAATGAGAGCGAACTCTTAACTCAAGAAATAGTATTTGGATAGACATAATACCTATCACGGTATTTGAAAGGCTGCCAATTAAAACAAAAGTTACTGTTTAATAATGCTTTATGGTATAAAACTATAACCCATGTATATAAGATATGATATTACCCCTTCAGTAGAACATCCTGCAATGGACTAATGCAGTGAGTTTCTTACTACCTGGAGTAAGGAAACAGATGCTGAATTAGCACTTCCCAAGAATAGCACAGCAAGTATTCCTACAATTCATGTAAGAGTTATCCTTATGGTTGCTGGCAGTCACTCAAATACTTGGAGTCTTTAAAAACTCACCAATCATTAAAAGAAAATATATAGAAAGCAAATAATAAACTGGCAGTCTTTGTGAGGATTTAAATGATGTAAAGACACTATGAGAAATTAATACGATAAACAACAAATCATATGGGAAAAGTTATATATGATATATGCATGTATGAATATATACATATATACATGCATATATTCACTTATGAATAAAACTACATCCATTTTTCAGGTATTTGAAGGTTAGACTAAAATGTATATAAAGTAGAGACATTGGAGTCAGTATACCAGGAAAACTGTACTTCAACTCACACCAAATAGCACTCTAACTCTCTTTGTGTCATTGCGCCTGCATACTTTCTCCATTCCCCCACCTCCATGTATATTTTGCTATCATTCAGGAAAAACAAAAGCAAAATCAAAACTAGCACAAAAGCAACAGTAACAACAAGACTACAACATTTTTTTTTTAAATTTTAATCGTAGAGCAAAATCCAATGAGCTGGCTATATGAATTCATGGGAATCCGCTAAGAGACACAGCTAAGAAGAAAATACGCCCAAAGATCTATGTAAAGTAACCCTACAGACACAATGCATTCGAATAGGTTCAACTATAGAAGCTCCAGCCTCAATCTCTGAAAAATAGTTAAGAACTACTTAACTAATACTTCAAGACAGACATTCCTACATTGCTTACTTTACATTCCCCTCAGGCATTTAAAGGATATTTATCAAAATATATGAGCCACAGAAAACGGCCAGACATGAATGTGCACTGGCTGAACTACCTCCCATTACTAATGAAGTGAAGCTGACGTGCCTAATGAGTTTACTCCCATTTAACCTATCCTACAGTCCCGCTTGAGAGTTCAGCCATGAATCTGTATGAGGATGATGATAACAATCATGGGACACATTTCTTATCATTTACTACATTTTCCGCCTCAGTAGCTGGTCAGCCTACATGCAATCCCAGGGACCCTCATTACCAAACCCCTTTCCACTTTTTCTCAAGAAGTGTAATATACAACGTGGCATGCAATCTACTGTGAATGATTATGAATGAGTAACATCGGTTCATGATAAAATCTTGGGAGAGTAGCACACAAAGGTCTATAACCAATCTTAAAATAGCCAGGCCTATGTATCATTTATACAAGCCAACCACAATCAGAAATCATTTCTAGACAATGGACACAAAGCTGCAGGGAACATGGGAATTCTTTCGTTCAGTATTACTCTGCAAAAGATTATATGAATATACAAGGATAAAGAAAGTTATTTTTTCCAGTGTATTATAATTTTCTGTTTTCTTTATAAACATGCTATAAGAACATTACAGACAATTCTAAAAATGAGGACAAGAAGGGAAAAAAATCCATAGCTCCAGCAACCCAACATAACCACTGCTAACACTGTATGTTATAGCCTTTTGACTTCTTCTGCTAAGCATATATTTTATACAGTTATCATAAGACAGTAATGTAATTATTATTATGCTTTCCTCAATTTAAATCGAAGCATATTCCCGTGATTTACATGAAATTAGTAAAAATACTATGAACAAATTGTTTCAATGTAATACTTAAGCAGTGTTCTGTTTTTAAAAATTTACTTCCAATTTCTCATATTATAGAAAGCATAATGACTAACAATCACACTGTAAATAAATAAATAAATATACATATATATTTTATATATAAATAAATATACACATATATAAATAAACATACATATCTAAATAAACATATATATATAGGTATATATATATATTTCCTCATTTAAAATGATTCTTTTGAAATAGATTCTCAGAAGTGGAATTACTCAAAAGCATGGGCATTTTAAAGCAGATCTACACAGGCTCAGTTGCAGGAAACTGCCTTTAAAGGTCAAAATATCTTTTCTTAAAGTACTTGATAAAGCCTGGTATCAAAGAATTTGATTTCCTAATATAGTTGCATATTTACAGAAGGCTGGTATAATCTATCCTTTATGGTTATTAAGTTCAGAAGTTCCGATTTGCATTATAAGAGTAATATAGATTGCTCTTTGGAGCAAGGAAATGTCTTTGTTCTCACTTCCCTTTGCATACTTTCATAAAATGTCTGTGCCTATGTCACATTCCCTCCTGATTTTATATTTTGTTAGGAAATAATCATGTAATCCAATAAACTGGTTAATAAAAATGTGGTGGCTGGAAAATATAATGACCCTTTCCTAGTTAGCGCTTTTTCATTTAACTCAAAAGTACGCATCTGCAAACATCCACAAAGAAATTCCTACGGAATGCTTTGGAAATTTCATACATAGTCATGGGTCGGTAGGGAAGATATCTTGCAAGCAAGAATGTTAGTCCTTACGAAATCATAAAATGTTCAAGCCCCTAGTCCTTGGTATAGCATTAAACACATGCACGTACACACACACAAACACATACACAAATGTATATAACCAGATCTTGAGTTGTTTCCACACGTCTGTCTGTCTAATATCAGAAAAGCCTTAGTTTAAATCCCTGCTCAAGTTCCTAAAAACTATTAGTAAGTCACTTAATCTCTTTCTAGGTAACATTCCTGAATTTGGAAAGTATAAATAAGCCACCTACATCATAAGATAGTCATGAAGATAACATGTGAACGCTTAATAGAAAATGTTAAAGTATACACAAGTGTGTGCATTTTAAGTATTAAATATTCCTTTTAAAAGGTGTAAGCAATAATAGAAAATGGAATTATTACAGCAAAGTCACTTTTATGGCACATGTGAATAAAGAAAACAATTGAGAGACTCGAGTATGTACCTAAAAATAGTACCTTATCTTGGTCATAATGAGATTAAAACATAAATCTTTTAATAAGCAGTTTCAGACATAAAAGTTTCTAATCACTGGGAAAAAATAAAACACTGGGCACTCTGCCTCCATTGAAATTTCACTTGTAAATGTGAGATCCTCATTTGCGAATCCTTCTATCCTTCTATCTCAGGTCACGCAGCCCCATGTAGCTGATTCCACCCCTTCTCAGAGGCTAGGGGGGTCTGACAGGGCCAGTTAACTGAGTCTTGCAGTCCCTCAGCCACCTGACTGATTGGAAGACAGGCGGGTCATCTCATAAAATGATTGCAGATTTGGCCGAGACTACTTGATTAGAGAGAGAGGTATTCTCATTTCTCATAATCTTATATACAGGACGGGCTGTAACTATCTTGCAGGATGCAGGGAGAGTCTGAGACTAGACAGACAGCAAAAGAAGGAAGCAGAGCAGATAAACAGGAAAGAGAAAAGCTAACCCTGAGATCCTAAAATCAGCTATGTGTCTTCATGTGCCAAAACCTGCCATTCACCCCTCCACATCCAGCCTTTTCCATCTTGCTCAGTGCATGGATGGGGGACTGCAGCCATAAGGACTTTCCCACCCGGTCTCCAGCTACAGCAGTTTCAACAATTGCAAACAGGAGCAGGAGATGGGGAAAAAGAAGGAAAATAAAGGCTATTTAATTATCCTGAGGTGTTGCAACAGGTTTGCTGTGTACCTTCACTGAAATCCCAGCTCTTGTCAGATAATCCTCTCCACAGGGATCTATGTTCAGGTCCCCATACCTACCCTTTCCCAGGCTTTACGCTTAACTAACAATTTTGTTTGCAATCCCTGGGCTACTGCACTATCTCTTGTGGTTTCCTTCTATCCTACCCACAACTTTCTGCATATTTCCTTTAATACCTGTTTCTCAAATTACCCAACCTGAGTGTTCCATCTGTTTCCTGCTTTGACCCTCACTTGATCAACCAGTCCTACCCTGGATGTGTCAATTACCTGAGTGAGTACAACCCTATTTTGTTTTGCGTCGCTTATAACAGAAAGTATCCTAACAGATGAAAGCACCACTGTTTCTGTGCTCGTTGATAAATTCAGAAGTCTGGCTTCTCTGCAAATGGTTGAATTTATTTAAAGAAAAAGGCAAAAAGGACATTCAAACTTAGAGATGGCAAGATTCAGTGAGGTTCTTTAAGAAAGCAAAAATACTTTCTGGTTCAATGCATGCCCACGATAAATGTAAAGAGCAGTTAACCACAGGAAATAATTAAGCTGCTTAATAATCTTACTGTAAATCATGGCTAAATTAAAATGATCTCTGTTATTTATTTCCACATAGCCTCAGAGGTTAAAACACTAAATGGGATGAAAATGAATAACTGAATGAATGAACAAGTGAGTATTTATTGCTGTATGTATTTAAAGTCTATAAAATCCTTCACACACTTCATTTTAGGTGTCACTACCCTGTGACACAGGTAAGGCAAGGACCCTGGGCTGTTTATAGGTTGTGCCAGGCTGAAGAGTAGCCCTCAAAGATATCCAAGTCTCAATCCTTAGAACCTGTGAATATTTTACCTTACATGGCAAAAGGGACTTTGCAGACGTGATTAAGTTAAGGATCTTGAAATGGAGAGGTTATTTTGGACTATGCAGGTGGACCCTAAATGTCCTTATACAAGGGAGCCCGAGGGAGATCTGACTACCAAAACAGAAGTCAATGTAAGGATTGAAGTACCTAAGTTGTTGGGCTGACTCTGGAAAGGGAGGAAGGGGCCAGAAGCCACATAATGCAAAGGATGACACTTTAGACACTGAGAAAGGAAAGGCAATGGATTCTCCCTGATGCCTCTTGAGAAAGCTAGGACGTGCTGGCCCCTTGATCTCAGCCTAGTAAAACTGATTTTACACTTTTGACTTCCAGAACGTTAAGAGAATAAGTGGTGTGCACTGTTGTTTGAAGCCCGAAGCAGTGTTGTAATTTGTGAAAGCAACCATAGGAAGGTCGCACAGAGATGTATATATCTGGTGGGCTGTTTCAATCCCAAGGAATTAAGTGTCTATCTACAGTTACAATTTCTAGGAAAATACAAAATCACCAATGAGTTATTCTTTCCACATCTTTACACATGGTAGACAAAGGCATATATTTATTCATTCAAAAACATTTTCATATTTATTTGGTTGACTGGGCATTCTGCAAGTATGTCTGCCCCTGTATTCTCTCTCCTGTAGATGCTTAGATGATGGCAATCACACTCCCCTGACTAGTTTTGCAAAGTTACCAACCGAGCTCCCTGGAGACACAGGCTCTTAATGAGTGCTCAAGTCAGCTCATTCACAGAAAGATGTAACTTCTCAGAATCTCACTAGTGGCTTTTAAACCCAAGTTTTTGATGGCTGGTTTGATTTTGGAGTACCATTAGTTTCCTGATTACTAATCTGGATTTTCTCACCAAACGAATTTATGTTCAGAAGCTTTAAAAATAAATAAGAGAAAAAAAATCATTTAGCCCCTGAGGGCCACTAAAAACCAATCAGCCAAAAATACTTTGCCTAGCATCTGAAAAAGTGAGACATCTGTTTGGGACTTGGTTTGGCATGTTACAAGAGTGAATTCTGGAAGGAAAAAAGAAATGAATTGCTTGGCATACAACAGGATGGGAATAGGCCACTCACGGGACAACTGAATACAGACGGCATGAGAAAGAAGCTTCCCACCCAGGAGCTACCAACTAACAATTACTAATGGAGGAGGGACCGGAGGGAAAAACTTGGTCTAGTTGTAAAAGCAACCAGATGACTTCTGGGCAGAACCAAAGAAACCTCAGAGCTCATCACTAAAATGGGCCAAATATTAACTACTGAGTGACCAAAGAGTATTTGAAAGAAAAGAGAAATAAATAACCATTTAACTGGCAAGCTCGAATAAGCCAGTTCTATATAGGAAATAAGTGGTGAAAGGGTTGGGGAAAAAGAGGTAGGGACTATACGTGACCCAAATACTCACACTTAGCCTAGAGCAATTTATTTTTAAAGAAGCACACAGCAGATTGTTACAGTTGACCTCTGAACAACATGGGTTTGAACGGCATGGATCCACTTACATGCAGATTTTTTACAATCATGAGCTGTAAATGTATTTTCTCTTCCATATGATTTTCTTTTCTTTTTTTTTAAGATTATTTATTTATTTGAGAGAGAGGGAGCACGAGAGGGGTGTGGGTCAGAGGGAGAAGCAGACTTCCCGCTGAGCAGGGAGCCCAATGCAGAACCCATCCTCCGACTACAGGATCATGACCTAAGCCGGAGGCAGTTGCTTAACCAACTGAGCCACCCAGGAGCCCTCCATATGATTTTAATAGAATTTTTTTCTCTAGCTTATTTTACTGTAATAATATAGTATATAATAGATGTAGCATAGAAAATATGTGTTAATTGAGTGTGTGCTCTCACTATCCTGGCTTTCTTTCAGTTCCTCAAAGTTTTTCTCACCTCTGCTCTTTGTGCAAGCTCACTACTCTGATGAGATAATTATTTTTCCTATCGGAGAACAAAAACAACTTGGAGTGAAGCATAACAGGCAACTCTATCAGTTAGGAATGGCCTAACTATAGAAGCTTGGAGGGAAATGACTATCAACACGTTATGCTCCCCTCTCTTTTATCAAGATTATGTTAAGAAAGTTTGTTATTACTTCACTGTATATAAATGTTTTAGGTGTCTGAAATATTGGAACAGGACTGTATAATAAATCATTAGCCTTATCTAAAGAGAGGTCTTGCCTTTGACCTTGGCTCCTAGGAGGTGATCTCTTAGAATCCTTGGAATGTCCTTCCAGAGAAGACAATCTCTGTTTACCTGGGGGTTTTGTCCAGATGACAGAATTTAAAGGTGTGATTTACCGTGAGAGTTTTGGGCCCGTGGTATCAGCTTAACATTTAGAAGAGCTAGAGAAAAACGTTTGGCCATAAAGGTAGTCAGTCATGTCTATGTGACCAAGCTGACCAAGCCCCAATAAAAACTCTGGAGGGAAAGTTTGATTCTGTGAGTTTCCCTATGTATTGTCACATATCCATGCCCGAAAAACTACTGCTGTCCATGACTCCACTGGGAAAGGACAACGGGAAGCTTCACATTTGGAACCCCGCTGGACTCTACCCCATATATCTTGTCGCTTGGCATATTTTAATCTGTATCCTTTTGCTGTATTAAACCACAACCTTCTACCTGGATATCCTTAAAAGAAACCATTTTGTTCACAGGTCAGAACAACTACGGAGAAGTTTAACCACACTGGGATTTAACAGCCATTGTTCTAAGATAATCTTTCTTTTTTCTTTTTCTTTTTTTTTTTTTAATTTTTAGAGAGAGAGCACACATGTGCTTGAAAGCAGTGGGGGAGAGGAGCAGAGCAAGAGGGAGAGAGGGAATCTCAAACAGACTTTGCAACTGAGCGTGGAGTCTGACACAGGTCTCGATCTCACAACCCTGAGATCTTCACCTGAGCCAAAATAAGGAGTTGGATGCTTAACCAACTAAGCCACCCAGGTGCCCCAAAGAATAATTTTAAACACAGTGGAGTAAACCCTGGAAGCAAAAGGGAAAAGTTTAGAAATTTTCACCCTGCCACAGGCATTTATTATTTGTTTTAAAGATATGATGGTTTGAATGATGGGACACATGCATTTATATCTACTCTTAATAGGCACCAGAATTACTGTGCAAAACTATATATAATATTCTACTCAGGCTATTTAACAAATTTAGAAGAGTAATTTAGACCACATGTGAATTCCACCTGCTTCAACTTCAGCAGAAAGATAACTCCAGTGAATTGTATTTCTCTGTTATTTTAATTGTCTAGGCAGCAGAGACACCTCTTTTACTTACACCCCCTGCCCACCTTCTCAGGGCTGCCTTCCTCTCACCCCTTAGGTTTCAATTTAAATGTCACCTCCACAGAGAAACCTTCCTATCTACTGCCTATCAAAATTTTATTACCCTGGGTTCACAGAGATATTTTTCCTATTGCACCTGTTTTTTCTTCTTATAGCAAATATCACGACTTGTATGTCTATATTTTGTTTAGTTTTTTAAACATCTGTCTCTAAAAATGGACTGTAAATTTATTGAAGAAGAGATCATATCCTTTTGGCTTGCCTTGTATCTTCAGCACAAACATTGCACCTGGCACATAATGCCTCCAAAATAAAGGAACAAATTCTTTAAATGATTTAATTTAGCATTTTGAGCAGGTGGAAGTGCTCTAGATAGATTTGGTTTGCCATTAATAAATCAGCCTTCCTTTCTGTGCTTTCTCGTGGGCTTTCAGGTGTCTGGGCCTTGTAAATACACATCACATAAGGGCATAAAACCAAAGATTTTTCCAATTAAATCTAGCACTTCTCATGAAACAGACTGAGAAAACATGGTAAAATAAATCAATTAACCCATATAGTATCTATCCCTTAGGAGAAGAACCAATCTAACAAGAGAGGAGAGAGGGAGAATGGGAGAGAGAAGGACTTCAACAATTCAGAGAGGTGCTTGAGTGTACGAGAAGAGACTGTAGTTCTTTGACTCTGTTTACTGGTCTGAAAAATAGTGAAAGAAATTTTTACCCCTCAGGATTGCTGTAAGGGTTATACGAGATGATGTATATAGCGGGTTTAAGACCATAGTTCATGTGTAATATACTTGATAAATATTAGTTCTCTTTACCTTATTTTACCTATGGAATATTGATAAGAATATACTCCGCTGAGCACTGGCTTAGTCTTGGGAATGGCTGTAGGTACTTTATACGGGTGTATTCATTTCATTTTAACAACTCTAGGAGGCCAGGGCTCGCATTATCAGGTGCTGGTATTCACAGAGAAGGAAACTGTGGTACACTGACATGAAGTCATCTGCCTAAGGCCACATAGCTCCTAAGGGACAGAGCCAAGGAGTCCAGCCCCAGCATCAGTGCTTTCAATCAACATGCTCTGCTGTCTTTTCAAGAGATAAGTTAACAATTACTTATTACAGACGTACTTCGTGCCAGGAAATTAGGAATTCTCTCATTGAGTTCTTGCAATACAGAGTAGGGTATCCTTTCTCTAATTTTGTAGGAACTTGAGGCTCAGGCAGATCCAGTGATCTATCCCAGATTTCTCAGCTCAGAAGCCACAGAACTGTAATTTGAGTAAATGTGTATAAAATTTCTTACTTAAAAAGAGCATGTGCTGTCTTATAGGACTTCACTGATGCCTTATTATATCAAACCCTTACATATGACTAACTCTTACAAGACATCTCCATGGGCACACACACCCATGGACACTCTCACTTACAGAAGGGAAGGTACTATTCTCACTGAATAAATCTAACGATTTCTGCTAATTTTAAATGGTTATTAATTTATTTTATTATTTGTCTGAAAGGAAAATATACCTATCCTTATACCCGTCCAGTTGTTACTGTTAATTTCTAAATAATAGTAATAATAATAATAATATTACTATTAATAGCAATAATTGGTACTAAAATATTAGTACTAATGGATTTGTTATAATCACCCCTTTTTTAATCAATGACAAAACTTATAAAACCATAGCCTTAGCGACTTATTACGATTTGCTACTTCACTTTAGCAATGATAGGAATAGGCACATCAAACACGATTGAATGTTTCCGTGATACTTTTCTATATGCGCTTATCCCCAAAATGCTTCTAGTTCTCCCTGGTCAGAGAAAGCAGATCAGTTATTTCTCAGTTATTTCAATATTTTGTGAATATTAGTTGGTTATAATATTTTTAACAATTATTTATTTTTATTTAATTACAAATATAATACAGAAATATCTAGAAAATATGGAGGAAAACACTAATAATCTCATTACTTTAAAGTGACTCATCAGCTTTTTTTTGAACTGTATCCCTGCAGTCTTTTTAAAATTAAAACGTAATTGTATCATACCATGAATACAACTTCAGACCTTGCATGGTATCATTGTCTTCTAAAGGATCATTGTTTTGATTTCATAATATATCATTAAGTAAAGGGCCGTATTTTACTTGACTATTACCCTATTATCTTATTTTGGGAAATGTTAACTAAGTCACAGTCCTTTGTTGCTTTGATAAACATGCTTTAATAAACTTCTTGATAAAAATACAGCTTTTTCTACATTGGGATTATTTTCTTAGGATAGATTTTTAGAAATGAGATCACCAAACCAAAGGGTGTGAAAACTTTTGTGGATCTTGGTATCTTGCTCTCAAAAAGTAACACTCTACACTGTAAAATTGATTGACTCATTGGACACTCTACTGAAAAAGGAAAAGAAAGAAAATATATTCAGTAACTATAATTGAGTTCTCATTCCTGGCAGGGAACACAGGTGGGATGATTATTAAATCTACAGAACTGTTCAGGGAATCCTAAATATAGGCAGTTCTAATCTCGAGTAAGGAATGTGTAGTGTGGTTTTTCAGAACACAGACTCCCATCTCCACAGAATGCCAGTTGTGGCTAAGCTTCAGATGAGTTGCAAGGCTTGATTCATAAAGTTAAGTGAGCTATAATAGCAATAATGCCACAGAACTCCTCACCATGTAGTTTTAGAGGCTCCCACTCAGGTCCTCCTCACTCATTGAGCACATCTCTCTGCCAAACGAGGGTGTAAAAGTGGAAACTTACACTTCTAAGATTCTTGCACTTGCCAGGACAGGAAAAACAGAGTAGGCAGGGAAAAGGGTCTCCAGTGTCAGTGGGGATATAATTAAAGAGAGTCCTAGAACCGTAACATTTCCTTAACAAGAGAGAACTTTTGGTATGACATAGTACAATCCCTTCACTTAATAATGAGAAAATTAAGAACAGCTTGGGTGGGTAGTGAGTTCTGTGCCATGTAACCAGCCCTGTAGGCTTGTTCAAGTAGATTTCTACAGTCCTGAGGCTGGGGCTCTTGCAGGTAGCTTGTGGTGGGGATAGAAGACCAGCAAATCAATGCAGCACATGGTCTGCACAGAGGAAAAGTTCATTAAATCAGAACTCTTATTCTTACTAAGAATAAAATAAAAGTGGAGACTAAATTGAGAAATCCAAGGGATGCAGTTTAGAAAGCAAGGAAGGAAACTGTGCCAAGCAGGTGAAGCTAAATGATACTCTGAAATACTTATTTTGTTTTGTTTGGGCTTTTCTTCCTGTGTTTCCCTTCCTTTACTTTTATCACAATGCAGGTGGGTTGTCAGTGTTGTATGTCATGGTCTCAGGCGAGGTACATGACACCTGGAAGAGCCCATGTCGGGTTCAGTTCTCTCTGGCTTTTGTTTTTCAATAGCCTGAATGCTTAGGAGAATTGAAAGTGTCTGCCAATATTAGGAAGGATAGAAAAAGCAGAGTGGAGGAAACATTAAGGACAAAAATGCCACAGGCTGGCTGAAAAGAGGAGAGGTGTGTGGTAAGAGGACTCCCTATTCTGAGCACAGGTACCCACTGTCATCAGAAGAATGACAGAGGACTGGATGCCCTAGACATGGGCCTCAGCAACCAGCCCCAGTCCCCAAGTCTGACTGCTGAACCCGCAGGAACTACAAGGAGGAATTTTATTGTCCAAGTAAACAAAGGATCATTGTCCACATCTCTTTTGCCTCTGAAACCATGGCGTGGTGTAAATCTGGGGATCAGCTCAACCGTGCAGAGCTGGGGAAAGATTCAAACTCTACCAATGGCTTCAGTTAGTATTTTTCCAGACTGCAGAAATACAAATTCAAGAATACAATTTGTATGAGCTATAAAAAGTAAATTTTGCCCCTAGTGAGATTGAGACTGATACATACCTAAAACACAAGGTTAACTTGCTTGATAGGAACTAATTTATAAATGTCTGATCTCCACCTCACTCTCTTAACACCTTTCTCATAAGATAGTTATTTCTAAATTAATTATTCTAAATGCAAATCTGATCATGCACTTTAAAACTCTTCCTTGCCCTCCAGATCAATCCCAAACTCCAAACTCCTTTGAATGGCTCTTCCTGACTTCTCTGCATCAACTTCAAGGTCATCTATCTTTGTTCTGCCCCTCTTTGCTTTGTGCTGCAGGGATGCCCAATGACTGGCAAGTTGACAAACACAATTTGCATTCCCAATAGCACAGGCTGTTCTCTCTTGAATGTCCTTCACTTACTTCTTATGCACCAAGGCTAAGTCCTCCCCTGCCTGCCTGTCTCTCAACTCTGCCTAACTTGTGCTCAGCTGTGAGACAAAGACCTCAACTCTCCTGAAACCCTCATTCGAATTCCTAGGAAATGAATGTGTTGGCCTACTCTGCGCCCCCATTTCACTCAGTGCTTATTTCCACCATGGTCCCCCAGCACAATGCTGGGCACAGAGTATTAACTAAGTAAGTATTTACTGAATACATTTACAACTTTCACCAAGTCAGCTATGTGACCCTGCATTCAAGATTCCTTTTTTTGTAAGTAATCAAATAAAAGAATGATATTGACTATGTGATAAGTTTTTGAACAGCAGAAAAATCATAGAAAATCATGGAACAGGAGAAGCGCAAAGTACATGCATCGTATGATGTGACCCCCAGCCAATCTTCTCCAACCCTTTTTCAAAGCAGAAGAGTAACTTTTACCTTCATATCCCAATAGCTAACATGAGGAGGGTACATAGTAGACACTTTAGAAATGATGGAGGAAGACACTTTAGAAATGAAGGGAGGGAAGGAATGAAGAAGGGAAGGTGCGAGGAACAGGAAAGGAGGGAAGGATTTTGAGTTCCTATGGTTAATAGTGGCAGATTTAGGGCCAGGCTTCCCTCATCTGACCACTAGCCCAGCGCTCTTACAGGGAGTCTTAAGGGATTAGTTGTTCACCTGTGAGAAGAGGTTTCTTGGCAATATTACTCTGCTGCTTTTCATTATATGTTGTTTTAGATTCAGAACACTTCTGTCATATGAATGCAGGCAATTAAACATTTTCCACATGAGCCATTCCCTCTTCTGGCAGAACTCAAATTGTTTAATAACACTGAGGAGGGGGAAAAAAAACCCTCCTCCTGGAACTTCATTTTTCATGATAAATTAGATATTTGGTGATTTAGATTAAACTTGCAGTTGGAAATAAACTGCCGCCATGTCCCCAGATGTATACACTATGGTATGGATGTCAGATCCTTTTTAGTAAGTTTTCAAAATGACTCTCAAATATGTAACCACATTCCAGATTAAATGACAGTTTTGAGCATGTGAAAACCCTAAGCAGCATTTATAGGAGTTAGAGACACTAATATAAAACAGTGAATAACCATGCCATGCTTAATTTGCTGTTCTTTTTCATTTCCCTGCAGACAGCTCAGTGTCTCTTTGCTGTTTAGAAGTGTGTTTTACAATACCTCCATGAGCATTTCTGCCTCCGTCTGGGCAGGTACGATCCATTTTGCCTGCTACTGATACTCATTGCCATCACACAGATTTGCAATGCAAGGAGAGACCAGTGGGCGGGCCTGGCTTCTTTCTAATAAAGGTGTTCTGCTATAATCTGGGGCTGCACTTCATGCGTCTGCCCATAACCACCTCATGTTCGGTCAGTGGCCACAGAGTTCATATGGTGAATTGAAGAAAAATGAGAACCCTTGTCAGAGGCATGGTATAGTGTAAAATTGCTTTTCTAATTGTTTGGCTCCGAGGTGGCGTTCAGGAAAAACACAGGGCTGGACTATAACTGATTAGCAAGTATGGAATTAGTCAATGATTTCAAATGCAAAATGTTTTTATGTTGAGGTAGTACTGATAAATGAGGCAGATATAAATTAAATAGGTACTTTAAAAAATAAAAGGCAGGAGGAGGACCTGGCAATCTAATTTTCATTGAACAAGAATGACTCATGTTCAAGGCATACTTATGAACATACACATGAACATATACTCCCATTCTTACAATTCGGCAGCCTTTTGTTTTGTTTTGTTTTGTTTTTTGAAGAGGAGGAAGAGCAGAGGAAGAGAGAATCGTAAGCAGGCTCCACACCCAGAACTTAGCCCAATGCAGGGCTTGATCTCACAACCCTGAGATTATGATGTGAGCCAATATCAAGAATTGGTTGCTTAACTTACTGAACCACACAGGTGACACATTTTTCTTTAAATTTCTGATGTAGGGTAGGCCCCAGGGCCCATCATTGTAACCATTCTTTCCTATGGCTTCAGTTCTTTCTCTCTATAGCCTTTTTCTGTCTGACTTAGTTCTAGAGACCAGCTTCCATTCTACAGAAATCCAAATATCCATAGTCTCCATTCTGTCTCCAGGAACAATAGCTACCATTTATTGAACATTTACTGTATTTAAGATACCGTGCCATGCATGTTACAGACATTATCTCATTTAATACTCACAGAAATCCAACGACTTTCAAATCTTTACCTCTATTCAGAACTTCCTGAGTACCAAAATATTTCTTCTAATTGTCTAACAAGCCTCTCAAATGCAACCTTTCTCCAACTAAGCCTGTGTTTCCTCCTACCACATCCTAATCTTAGGATCCGGAGACACATTCTGGTCTCTTCTCCCTCCTGCCAACATCTTGTTACAAAGCTTTTGAATGTACCACCCAGATATTTCTTAACTCTCTTCCTTACTCCCCATAAGAACTCTCAACTAACCTCATCCATAGCCATTTCCAAACATATTTCTTAGTGTTAACAAATCTATTCCTTCTGCGTTCACACATTGGCAAGATAGTAGTAGGAGAAGACACATTGGCAAGATAGTAGTAGGAGAAGACACGTCCCTGTATATGTTAAAGGGACAGAAATCTGATGGGGCTATAGACTAGGTCCACAGGCGTAACTTGTCCAATGTGAGTTCACTCCTAGGTGAGTTACAGATCAAGACTTTACCAGGTGGAGTTGTCACACAAAGCAAACTTTATTTAAAGCAAATAAGGCAATCACAGGGAATAACTTCTAAAGTTCTGACTCTCAGAATAGGAGCGGGTGGGTTTCTTTGATTTAGGATGAATATTCAGAAAAGGGAACTTCGTCATCACAGGAAAAGGTGGGCAAAAGGTCGCTCTGTAGAAAACAAGCCAATAAAGGCATTCTATGTTATGTTAATGAAGCTTATACCCCTCCTAGGGCGGAAACTTTAACATTATGAAGAAGAAAGGTAACAGTTGAAAAGAGGAAGGGGTTACGGGCAAGCTCTCCAGAGTCAGTATAAACTGGATGGGGTCTTGAGTTGGTGATCTCAGGTAAGGAAAGCAGGGCCTTGCTTCCTTTTGAGACAGCACTGGGAGATTCACCACTGATTTATTTATTGTCTCTGATACACTTAGGCTATTTCCTGGCCCGGTTGAAACTGTTAATTTTTGCATTCCTTTTGTTCTCTTAAAATCCTTAACTACAGAAGTTTTTGCCTTTTTTTTTTTTTTTTTTTTAAATTCTGACACCCCCTAGGAAGTTCTGCAAGAAGTGTGCTTGGACAAATAGGGCACAGTTCACGGAAAACAGCTGGGGGGATAAAATTACTTCTCTTTCTTCTTCTGGAAATCCCTAACTCTTTCTGCTTAAATAGGCATCAAAGCTTTTATGAAAATGTAGAAATATCTGGGGGAAGGAAAGAGGAAGACTGACAGGACTGACCAGTTCTTCCTGCTCTCTGTGAAGATATGGGGAGAAGAATATATTTAGCGATGTGAAAGTGCTGTTTAATAAGTAGCTAACCGTGGTTACTGAAACATGTTTTATTTCTCTTTGAATCATTTTTGGTCCACACATAACTTTCAACTCCTATTACACTGCTTTATGCTGATCAGCATGGCTGTCTTTCAAGAGAACATTATCCTTCAGCAAAAAAAGAACCAAAAGGCAGTATGCCCAGATAGTGGCAATCACTTGCAAATAGACAAGCTAATGAGTCTCTTAGAAAGAGCCTCTAAATGACTAATGTGAGCTAGGAAGGTCCATCAGATAAATGCCTATTTTTGTGCATCTTCTTTAATTGACTTTGACTGACAAGTTGACTAATAACTTTGATGTCAAGGGCTTATGTCTTTTCCATTCTGTCTCAAGCTGTAAACAATTTCATGCTGAGTATGATAAAAATGAGACTTTCTGTGTAAAGGAGAAGAAAATAAATAAATTCAATTGCTAAAAAATCCAGATATCTTTTATTCCAGGTATTTATATTTGGTATTCCAGCATACATACACTTTCATACATTTTAAAAACTTTCTGTTAACTTTTGCTCTGTGCAACAAGGAAAAGGATAAAAAGGTAAAACAATAAAAGTAGAACAACAGAGTTCAGTTTATTTTGAATTCAATTGAAAGTTTACAACATGATATTTATGTGTCTTAATCTAAAATTGCTTCAATTTCCCCAGTTTGTGCAAGGGGTGATTCAATTTCAGATTAATTCAGATTGCCTTGGTAATAGAGCTATTGTCTGCTAAATAAATCCATCATGATAACAATGCTGTCCTTTTAAAGTAGAATGTTCTCTGTTTTCTGAGATCTGAGGTTTGATACTAGTTTTGATTTTGCTAAAGAATTATAACATGGCTTTATAATTCTTTCTTTAAGAGAAAATGTGTCAAAAATCCAAGAGAATGATACTTATCAATACTGGTCTTTAGTTTTTGTTTTCAAAATACTTTTTTTTTTCAAGATTGAATACAAAAAATCCAAAAGAGGATATGTATGTGTTTGTGACCTACAAATTCCTGGGAGATATTTTCAGCAATCGACATTAAGGAAGGGATTAACACCTTATTCATATAAAGGATTTTCATTTTTCAATTTCCCAATAGCTTTACAATTATGAAGACATTCATATGGGATAACAGCATGAATTTTTTTTTTTTTAACTTACTAGTGATCTCAAACAGATCAAACCATTCTGTGCTAAAAAGAGCTCTTGGTGCAGTACGCTGGTATGTGACCTGATAAGGGAGCAGAAGGCTGGCTGAAGACAAAGGATAAGCCTACAACCTCTCCCCACTCTTGTGGGTGTTCCTCCAGGAAGTTCCCAACTATCTTCATGTTAATACCTTACTAGAGGGGTAAACAACCTTAACTTGACAATGGTAAGGCCTCTGGTATCCTGTGAGTCTTCTTTAACATATGAAAGCACTCTCTTGAAACCTCCCTTTTTCCTTACCTCCCCCAACCCCATAGTATATAATCAGCCACCCCTCACAACCTGGGGCAGCAGCTCTTTCTGCCCACGGGTCCTGTCCCTGTGCTTTAAAAAAACCAGCATTTTGCACCAAAGACGTCTCAAGAATTCTTTCTTGGTCGTCGGCTCCGGACTCCACCCCACTGAACCTCACCTGTATTCCACAACTTCGTCATGACCTATTTTTTTTTTCTTACTCCATTTTGTGGCTCTCTTACAGGTAAGATAGAGAAAAAGATTTTGACTGGGAGAGTAAGGGAGAAGCCACATAAAAGTTAAATAATGCAAAATGATAAGCCTTGATGTATATAGACACTTGAAATCCTTTTTTTATATTTGCATACAAAGTGGGAGTACTTAATATTAATGATGAGGGTCAGTATATGCTGTTCATATTCATTTGGTAAAAATAATCTTCAGCTATACCTAAACCAACCTGGCCAAGGAATATGTGTTCTGGATGCATAAAGGGTAAGGTGTGTGTGTTTGTATGTGTTAAATCTTCATTAGTTTCAACATCTTTAAAAGTTGTTTCTTGTTGTTAAGCTTATCTGATTACTTTATAATTCACTTGTTTGCCAGAAATTTAATCTTTGACTCTAATTAGAAAACCTTCTGCTTAAATAAAGTTCAAAAAAAAAAAAACTGTTGTAATATAAGGAAAAGAGAGACAGCTTGACTTTATTAGAAAAACAACGAAGGGGTGCCTGGGTGGCACAGCGGTTAAGCGTCTGCCTTCGGCTCAGGGCGTGATCCCGGGATCGAGCCCCACATCAGGCTCTTCCGCTATGAGCCTGCTTCTTCCTCTCCCACTCCCCCTGCTTGTGTTCCCTCTCTCGCTGGCTGTCTCTATCTCTGTCGAATAAATAAATAAAATCTTTAAAAAAAAAAGAAAAACAACGAAAAAAGTACTATGTTCTAGTAGCTAATTAAAATGTACAAAAATAGAATCATATTGGACAAAGTAAGTATTTTGTTCTACTAAGATGGCAAAGCAAAAAAAGTCATGGAACCCAACATGAGTAAGATTAATATTAAGACTGATAAATTTCTTTCATGGTTCAGTCCCTTTAACTAGTCAATGCAAATAAGTTTACACAATATTTCTATTAATATCCTTCAGGGGTAAAAATTCAATGACATCAGTAGGAAACTAATCTTCCACCACGTGAAATGAATGCCATTAAAGCCTTAATGTTCAAACCCTTTTTCTAATGATAAGTCAGCAGTCGGAACAAAGGCCATATGGGAGAATTCTGAAGGAAGGTAATTTGACAATGGTGGCTGTGAGGTCTTGAGACAAGTCTTGTGAAAAGTCAGTGATTTGAGTGGACACAGAAGGTCACAAAAATATGATAGTGATGCTGATGAAGATATTCATGACTTGAGTGCATATAATGGATTTGCTTGTCATTTTATTTAAACCTGGCAAATAACCCTCTGAAGAGGGCAGAATACATATCATCATCACTTAATGAACGATGAGACTGAAGCCCAGAGAAGTTAAACGCTCTGCAGATGGTCACATGGAGCTATGTTATAGTGGAGTGACAATGAGTTCTCCACTGCTTGGGAATAAGTGATTTTCCTATTTGGCCTGAACTTCTTTTTCTATAAAATACTGATAACAATAACTATCACCAAGGGTTTTTGAGTGTATTAATGAGATAATGTATAGATCGGGCTTGATATATTACTTGATATATGGTTAATAATACTACAAATACTACTAATAATATTTTTATTATTATTGCATAACTAGTCAGTCCCGTTTGAACACATTGTGTTAGTCAGCTAGGGCTGCTGTAATAAATACCAGAGTTGGAGTGGCTTAAACAACAAATTCATTTTCTTGCAGTTCTGGAGGCTAGAAATCCAAGATCAAGGTTCTGGCAGATTTGTTTTCTGATTAATGCTGTCTTCCTAGCTCACAGACTGGCACCTCCTCACTGTGTCCTCACATAGCCTTTTCTTTGTGGGTTCACACTCCTGGTGTCTCTTCTTTCAAGAACACCATTGGATTAAAGGACCCTATCCTTATGACCTCCATTAACCTTTGTTACTTCTTTAAAGGGTCTATCTTTAAATACAGTCACATTGAGAATTAGGCTTCAACTTACGGATTTGGAAGGAATGTGTTTAGTTCATAACATTCTGCTCTCTGACCCCCCCCCCCCCCCCCTGGAGCACAATACATTCATCCCATCCCAACAGTCCCCAAAGTCTTAACCCATCCCAGCATCAACTCCAAGTCCAAAGTCAAATCTACATATCACCTAAATATGGTATGGGTTAAGACTTTATGTAATGATTGATCCTGAGGTAAAAACTCCTTACTAGCTGTGAATTTATGGGACAAGACAAGTTATGTGCTTCCAAAATATAGTGGTAGAACGGACACAGGATTGCAATACCATTCCAAAAGGAAGATGTCAGAAGAAAGGGGGAAGCATCTCAAGCAAGTTCAAAACCTAACAAGGCATATTCCATTAAATAATAAGACTTCAGAATAATCATCTTTGGATCTATGCTCCACCCTCCCATCCATTTGGGCAGCAGCCCCACTTTCCAATCTCGCTGGGGCAGAGGTTGTACCCCTTCAGCTCTTGAGGGAGAACCTACTCCTTTGGCCATGGGTGGCAGCCTTGCCCCTAAGGCCCTGGGCTGATCTCTGAATCACCCTCAGAGTCATTCTTCCCTTTACTTGAAGTACAGGAGTGTTCACAGCTGGGATATGGATAGCTCTATTCTCTTGCCCTGTAGAATCGCGGAAATCCAAAAGCCCTCCGTTATTTCATTCAGTCTATGATCCCTTTTCAAACCAGCAGTCACTCTATGCTGTTAAAATCCTCTCTCTATTCCTGAGGTCTGATGGGATGGCTGATAAAATCCATAAATAATCCCTTCTTGAAGTGATTTTCTAGCCACGCATTGCTGTTGTCTCTACAACCTACTTTCTTGTTTTTCACAATGTGGATAGCTGAGAATTTTCCAAATGTTTAAGCTTTGGTTCTTTTGTACTTAATTGTTCCTTCTTCAATCCATCTCTCTCCTCTCACATTTTACTACAAGCAGTATATACTATAGATTATAACACACATTATATTATTTCATATCTCCATGACTTGGCTCATCCTGTTTTCCTGCAACACATAATGTTAAGAAACAAGAAATCGCAGGAAGAAGCTGAACCACTAATTAGGGACTGTTCATTAGCAGGACACTGTGATCTGTCGTATTTATATACGGCCAACTTATACTGAAAGTCAACAAACTTTTTTTCATTACTTTCCTATACTTGTCTAATTTCAACAAATTCTATCTGTGTAGCTGTATATCCCTTTCACAGTTGCCTGGGAACACACGTGGTGCAGAAAGTGTGACCATGGGGTGAGTGAGGAGGAGTGCCTTATGATCTACAGCTAGGATGCTATTAAAGACTCTTAAGACGCTGAGATGAGGAAGTGATCATTCACTCTTCCCTCTGTTGGGACCTTCCTCAAAGACCTACTATTCCAATCGCACTGGAGGTTGGTGTCTTGTTCACAAACTGGCTTTCCAGGCACCAATATCCTATTAAAAAGCCTCTGTTTTCCAGACATGCAAAAAACTTTCCCACTTCTGCTTAAGCCACCTTCTTTCAGTCCCCTGGGCTGCCATGCTATTTCATATAATTGACCACGGGTTTAATGCTCCCTAAAAGTCTCTCCTCTGCCTGAAAAGACCCATACTTCCAGCCCCAGATTAAATGGCATCTCCTCTGTGTAGTCAGTCTTCCCTGATATCTCTAGGCAGAGGTAATTACTCCCCCAACTATTCCTTCATAGAATTGTAACTGTGATAATATAATTAGTTATTACTTTACAGGTTTGCTGCTCTCACTCACATGTGAAGTCTTGAGAGCAAAGGTTCTAATTAATTTCTCTATCTTCAAGGCTAAATACAGTATCTGGTATATAGACAGTAACTTAATAAATGTGTGGGGGATAAATGATTGAATGACTGGACTGCATTTCTGTCCCCCACCCTTCTGAATTCTTTCCGAGCTAAAAGCTGGTATTTACCTTTATTAAGACCTGCAGTCCTCTACAACCCATTCTAGAATCAGAAATAGAATAAATCGACCAGGGATGCCTGGATGGCTCAGTTGGTGAAGCGTCTGCCTTGGGCTCAGGTCATGATTCCAGGGTCTTGGGATCCAGTCCCACATCCTACTCCTTTCAGTGAGGACCCTGCTTCTCCTTTTGCCTGCTCTGCCTGCCACTCCCGCTGCTTGTGCCCTTGCTCTCTTGATCTCTCTCTCTCTGACAAATAAATAAAATCTTAGAAAAAAAAAAAAGAATAAGTAGACCAACTTCTCCTTCAGTCTTTGTTAAGAATTAAGCTCTATTAAGGGGGCCCAGCATTGTTTGTGGCTGTTTCAATTGTCAGTAGCTGCAAAACTAATGAGCATTCTTCACTCTGCATGAGTAGATCAATAGAATTAAAAATCATTAATGAAGTACTGTATTACATTTTATAATTTCTCCATTCCCTTGTGTCTGCCTATACTTCTGGTCATCTTCTTCCCCTCTATACAATTACTGACGACTGCAGAAATCTTACATGATTCTGGTTAGCTATTTGCTCAAACTATGTTTTGTCCTTCCTGGTCACATAAGTAGGCTATTTTTCCCAGCCTCCATTGTATTGGAGAGTTCTGGCCAATGAAACATGAGTGAAAGTGTGGTCCACCACTTCTGAACCTAGCCCACAAAAACCCCAAATGTCTTATGTCTTTTCCCTCTACCAGCTAAGTGAAATGAAACAGGGTGATCTCAAAAGTCACATTTTTAAAACAGTAAGTCACAAGAGGCAAGGGGCCCAGATCTTTGAATATCTACTTAAATAATAGTTGACCATGTACCAGCCACCTTACTTTTGACTTTAAATGACTAAGAAATAAATTTCTATTGTCCTTAAACTATTATATATCTTGGCGTTTGTTTGTCATTGAAGCTAGTATTATCTAACAGTTGTTTTATTTTGGTTATATGCCATGACATTTAACAAGATTGCAGTGTCTAATGAAATCATAAAACAGGCCCTAAGACTTCGTATGTGTACATGTGCAAGAAACAGGAATGAGGAAGGCGGGTTGGTAAGACTCTGGCTAGTGGCTGCTATAACTATGAAGGATTGCTGACAGACCCTCCATTATTGCAGATTGCCCCTCTTTAACAGGCAGCTCTCATGCAGCCTGTGCTCCTGCTGTTTGCAAAACTTACTTTGAATATACAATGCCAATTATAGGGGCTGCACATGTCAAGATTTTGACAGGTGTCTAGAGAGTTATGCAATTAATTTTATTTATGCACTTCCTGCTTTAAATGCCCCTGAGAAGAAAAAAATTGACTAACACATCCTAAAAGGAACACTCATATTTACCTCTTCACCCCAAATTACTGCCACTCTTCCTCCCCACAAAAAAAGAGAAAAGGGGAGGGTGGGAGAAGAAGAGAACGTGAAAGAAAAAAGTACAACTGAAGGGAAATAAGCTGATTTAGTAATAGAGTTTAATATGGGATATAAAGTGGAAAAATCCTCTTCAAAGTCTTCAAGCTAGTCATTAGTGGCAAAACTATAAAGAAAAAAAAAACCACAAAAAACCTTAGAGACTGTGACCAGTGCCAGAGAGGGCTGAGAGGCCTGACACTTCTTTTGAATTCTAAGATAGCAGGGCATTTATTAGCATCTAGATATATGGATTTAATTATGCTGCAATCACAATTTTACTGTCATTCTTCAAAACTGAGAAGAAACAGGCTTTCCTCTTTCTCCTTTCTCAATGATTGTGTGATACAGCTTGGAGCAATATATAATGACAATACCACAAGTGCCTCCTTGGCATTTACACGATAATGATACTATGCAATCAAATCATCTAATACTGTGTGATAAACCCAGCCAAGATATAGCTCACTAAATCAGAAAATAAATCTTCAAAATTAGACAAATACTTATAATAGTATAATTGCTCTCATGTTCTCAAGAAAGATCTAAACCTCTTATCATATTGCTTTTTACAGTAGGATAAAAATTTACTCATTTATTTACTCATTTGATACATGTGTCCTGAAATCTCTTACATGCATCACATTTTTAAAACTCAGATAAAATTAGTAGCCTATGTATTACCTATTAATTTCTTCAATTAAAAAATGGTGGTAAATCAATAACAGTATAATAGCATTGTAAAATACTTGGGTGATATTTATCTTCTAAGGGTTGATATTCACGTTTGAATTATCCAAAAAGCAAATATCCAGTAACATCAAGAATAAGCCTGAAAATGCTTAGAGGTAAGGAGTGATGGAAACCTGGGGATATGTCTCCTACCCTCCCTCAGCAATTCCCCAGAAAAGCAACTACACTTGGTTAGAGGTCTTCAAATATATTTTTCTTTGAAATAACTTTGAACACACACACACACACACACACACACACACACACACTCACACACATTTGTGAAGTTGACATCAAACACAAATTTAGCATATGTTTGTATAGTTCCCAAAACATGTAATTTCTGGGTTATTACATCCTTAATATATGCTATAAATATATATTCCTTAAATCCTTAAAATCTTGGGTATATAACTATTTGAAGCTTCTATCTCCAAGAGGGAGTCTGAAAGAAGGTAAGGTTGGGTGAATAGAAGGCTGATCAAGTGGTAGATAACAAGCAGGTTAAGACAATACCATTGCCACAAATTTGCCACCTGAATGAAATCAGATGTTCCTCCTTTATTTGTTCCTTGGACTATTTACTTTTGCTTTTTGGGAACTGTCCCTCTGGGGGCTACACGTTATTCTTGGATCTTCCCTTGGTTGATTATCATTGAGGTATTTACTCTCAGGATGGCCCACCCTGGGAAGTAATGCCAAGAGTAAGAAGCTTGCCTTTGTTTTGCAAAGTGAAAGGAGCATTTGTGATGGGGAGGTGGAAAGCAGAACTGGCAGACCATAAGTGGAATCTCATTTGGACCACTTTTAGGAAAGAGTCCATATGGAAGCTCAAGATTTGGAAGTTGTTTCTTTGAAAAACATCTGAATTTGTATATCATCTCTGCCACATAAGTTATGGTATAACTGAGAAGCAAGTGCTAAGAAGCAAGGGGAATAGTGATGGGGGTGAGAGTGGCGTACAAACTTGTGGATAGCATTCAATTACAAAAATAGCCAAAACCCAAAGAATTCTGCAGGAAGAATGCTGATTGTATGGGCTAAGACTTCAGAAGTACCTGAGGATGGATCCCTGCTCCTCTTTTCCCCTTAACAAGCTGTGCCATTATGGAAAACATCATTTAATCTGTCTGAGACAGTCTCCTCATATTTCCACATTCAGATGAAGTAGAATCTCCATGAAACATTTTTTGGTCTTAGCCCCTGCTTCCTCCTCCAGTAAAACTGAGCAATTTTCTTCCCTGCTCTCTACCTCTAAGACAAGTTTTTTGTTATTACACTTAAAAGGTATTTTGACTAAGACTTAGGTTTTACACTGTTAAAAGGTGCTTGGTTTTTTGTGTTTTCATGTGGGGTTTTTGCTTTTTGTTTGTTTTTTTACTAATTTTATTGATCTTCCCTCTAAGAGAGTGAGCAACTGACTCTTCCTCCCCTTCACCTGAAACATAATGCATGAAAGAAGAGCTAAGTAAATGTTTGCCAAGTAAGTAATTAAAGCACAGTCAATATACCTACACCTCAGTGGTTTAGGGGAGTTAAATGAGATACCGTATACAGACCATGGAGTTGAAAGTACCAGCAAGTATGTTCAAAAATAGAAGAAACATCAAGGAGGTGATAAAGAAAAGAATAAAATACCACCATTGTAGTACACAACCAACCATGAGATATTTTAAGTGTGAGGCACATAGTAAGTAAGCATGCACTCTGCCAGTCAGAAGATACACAAATTGTAGTTTTAAAGGGCAGATAAAGAGCCAAGGGATCTTGGGCAGGCTCCTTGAGTGTCAATACAACCAGTCATTGTAGGGAACACGTAGGGAGCATTCTCTAGCAGAATTGTAACTAATCACTCAACACTAGATTATGGAGCTAGAACACTGCATCCATAAGACACTCAGGCATTCTTTGGCTACTAGGGAAATAACTATAGATTTAAAATGTTCTCTAAAATAAAGATCCAGGGACACATATTAAATGTGAAAAAATAAAATTCAGTTTGCCCTGTATGCAAATGAGGACAGACCAGATGAGGGGTTGGGTGAAAGGCAAGGGACAATGAAGAAAATCTTACGGGTTGTGTTGATTTGGATGCTGTTATCTAGGCATCAAATCTAAGAAGCCCACTACATGCAGACTGTAGGTAAGTTGTATTTGGGTAACCTGATGTGTTTTTTAAAAGTTTACTCTGGGGGCGCCTGGGTGGCACAGCGGTTAAGTGTCTGCCTTCAGCTCAGGGCGTGATCCTGGCGTTATGGGATCGAGCCCCGCATCAGGCTCCTCCGCTATGAGCCTGCTTCTTCCTCTCCCACTCCCGCTGCCTGTGTTCCTTCTCTCGCTGGCTGTCTCTATCTCTGTCGAATAAATAAATAAAATCTTAAAAAAAAAAAAAAAAGTTTACTCTGAATGTTTCTAAGCAGGGCCAGGACCTGAAGTTCTACTCAGGATTCATTATTCCTACGGTCTCATACTTGCCTTCTTCACACTCTGAATGGATGAAAGGAAAATGCTATAGCAAGGAGATTTCAAAAAGTAACACATTTATGTATTGTCCTAGAAGAGGATCAACTGAAAGAAAAACAGGGCTGGAGGAAGGTGGTCAGGAGAACAGAATAAAATGGGCAAGGTGAGGTGGTTCAAAGTCTAGATACACAATATGTGGTAACTACTAGTGTTCTTTTTTGGGGCCCTGTACTTTTCAGGATATGACTGACTCCCCAAGGAGTCATAGTATGCCAAGCATTCAATGGGTAACACATTTACAGAAGAATGCATCAATTCCTTAGGATATATATCCCACCATGTATAATGGCTCAATGCAATGGCTTTATCTTTCACACAGCATTCAGCAGAGAAACAATCCTGGACTGTTCTGCTCTATAAATTAAGCCAGGAAGCCAGACTCCTTCTTTGTTGTTCTACCATCTTAAGGTAGTTCTCCTGGTCTGCATGATACAAGATGTTCAGCAGAACATCCTATTCCATGTTCATTTTCCAAGTTACTAAAGAAAGAGGAGAAGATGCATATCCACCCCATAAGGACATGACCAAAAAGTGGCACACATTATTGTACTTCATATTACATTGGCTAGAAATTAACAGAGCCAAACCTAGATCCACAGACTAGAAACTTCATTCATAGGAATGTCACATGCCCAGCTATTGGGGGGAAAAAAAAATTTCTCATGGTCATTTTAACTGAGAAAGGATATCCAAACACTCAGCAGAATTGATGAAAATCAACAAGCACATTGGTGAAAAACAAGAATTTGCAGAATATATGTGAGACATTTTTTTCAGAAAATTTGAGTAGTTTACAGAGCAGATGAAATAAGCCTACTCTGCTGATGCCTTTCAAAGTCTTAACTCAGCAGGTGAGGGTAAATTAAGTGTTCAGAAGCTTAAACAAAACAAATACAGGCTGATTGTTCCCATATGTGCTTATGCTGTTGGCTGCCATAAAACAAAACCTCTCTGACTGAAAAATTGAATTATCCTAGGATTACGAAGCAGCTGTAGTGGTTGCACATCGACATGGTGCCAAGATTGAGTCCTGGCCCTATCATTTCCTAACTTCATAACTTGATGAGACAGTAACTTCTATAAATCAATTTTTATTAATCTGTAGAATGGGGATATTAACTACTGAGAAGAACAAGAACTAAGATTTGATAAATTAATGCCTATGAAATCTACTGGTTATTAGAAGGTTTTCAATAAGCATCAGCCAAATCAGAACCCCAGCTGTTATTAACTAAGACAATATTTTATTTATTTATTTAACCCTTATTTGTTCTACCAACAACTTAAATGTTCATGGAATCAAAATTTTTGCAAAGTCACTTTATTGGCAGATAAGTGCAGAGAATCATTATTGAAGCTCAAGTGTTGCTTAGTTATTGTCTTAACTGTTAGGGAAGTTGTTCAATTTGACTTACAACAAACGACTTCAGAATTAATCTTAAAGCTTCAAGAAAGAAAAATAAAAAATGGCATATACCGGGATTGTATAAAATGTGGGTTTTTGGATCCAACTCCATCCTGTTCTATGGAAGTAAGATCCTGACAACAACATCCTGTACCTTATATATTTAATAAGCTCTCCAGGTTATTGTAAACACTTTAAACCTTGAGAACAATTGGCTTAAAAATGCAAATATGAAAAAGCTTATGATAAAGGCACACAACCAAACAGATAATATAAACAAACCTAAGGTGAAAGTCTGTTTTCCTTGGCCTGATAATTAGTGAATAGAATGCTTATTTTTCTGACTAACCACTTCAGTTCAGGGTGAGGCTTCCTCCTGAGCTATCCCAGTCCTTTGAATCAATTCCACCCTTATTCTGGAGGATCCCAAAAAATTGCTGATGAATATTCAGGCATGCACATGGTAATCACACCTAACAGATCTACAAATACAGCTACCATGTAAGCTCATCGACAATGTTCCAAGCAGTAGGTGATGTACACATATTCTTTGTAATCCTTAAATGTCTGCAATTTAACCGTTAATGACCCTCACATTATGATGAGAACACTGAGATTAAAGGAAGACAATAACTCACTATCTTAGAGTTAGTAAAACATGAAGCAAGTATAGGGTTACTTCAGAGAAAAGAGGCCCTATGTGACAAAATACTATCCCTAAGAAACAAAAACTTTTTAACCCAGGTCAAAGCTGGAAGTAAAGGGGAAACTTGGGATTGTTTGTTTAGGAGCTTCTGTTCAAAACTCCTGAATGGAGAAGTAATGCAGTGTAGGGAGGAACATGAACAATTTTGCAGGTGTTTTCAGAATGCAAACTAATTGAAAATAGTTTAAGACTGGCCTAGATTCCCTTCCCATGGTGCTGTGCGGGAAGCCTTTGTCTATTTATGCTGGAGATTCTAGCCTCCTATCTTCATTGCATTCTTTAATTTTACAGGCTTTTACTGCACCATCAAAAACTGAAAACACATTGGGACTTGAGGATGGTGGAGGGCTTCTTCTCAGAATCTCACATTGAAAATTTTTTTTTTCCCCATTTCACAACACAGAGTTAAAATGTAATCTTCAGCTGCAGGCATGGTATCTGCTCCCACCGAAATGCTGCTGATTATTACCAATAGAAAAGCAAGACTCACTAAGCAGGAAGGCCACCCAGAGAATGCTTTACAGCCTCCCCAGGTGTTAGTCACTACTGAATAACCCAAGCAAATCTGACTCACAGGGATACAGTGGTTATCTGGTTTGCAATCACTAGAGGAAATTTGTTTGAAAATGTTCAGGTAGGACAGTTAGATCAACTAAATCTGATGGTTCTTTTGAGTCTCTAGAACAAAAGACCCTGCACTCTGCCATTTATAAATGAATGCACATAATTGTACTGGAATTCTGAAGTTTTCAATCAGCAATCTGCAACTGCCCCAAATAGATGTCTTCTACATGAATAAAATACAGTTGAGCCTAAATTTATGTAATGTTGAATGGAGAGAATCATTCACATGAACGTTTAATTGCAAATCTTCATGGATAGATTTATAACAAAATAATGACTTACATTGTAATAGCTGTTACATCATCGGGTCTTTGATAAGGCTTCTATTTATTGAATATATATTCTGTGCCAGGCAGAACTGTAGGTGCCTTTCCTATATTAGGTCTTATTTCAATGGACTCTCAAAACAACCTCATGATATAAGTAAAAAAAGGGAAATGAAACTCAAGTTATTTGAGCTGTATGCCATTAGCTATAAAAAGGAATTAGTACTAGTTCCATTAACCTGTCATCAGTCACGACAGGGTATTTGTATAGGGGAAGCCCACCACAGACTTCCATTTTACAGCAAAGGTGAATGGGAAAATTACAGCACACATCTTCCTATGTCAGTTTTTCTATAACTTTCAATTTCTTTGAAACACCATCATCCATGTAACTACTCAACGACTTACAGAAATCTTTCTCTTTTCAAGAGTAGTAAAAATATAAAGGAAATGCCTTCATACTGGTTTTCTATCTGAGGGAAGGCACTTATGACTCTTTTTTAAATTATATTCTAAAACTTGAGGGTCTTTCCCTCAACCTACATTACTTCTTTGGCTCCTCGCCTAACACAAAGGTTAGGGGGAGCATGGCTGGGGCAAGTGTAGAGCCTACAGGAAAGTCACTCTGCCATTTACTAGCGACGTTGATGTGGGAAGCAAAGGCGGAAGAAAAATTATGAAATTTCCTTACTAACTACAGCCCATTGACAAGTCCTGGAAACAGGCAGAGTGACATTCCTCTAGGGACTCAACTGCCTCGATGTTAATACTTCGCTAAGGGCAAAAGGCAATCCTAGCCTGACCCCCGCCCCCCGCCCCCACCAGGATCCTGTAAGTCTACTTTGACATATAAAAATTCCTTTGAAAACTTCCTTTATCTCTACCCCTCAAGGTCCTGGAAACCTTGCTTCCAAAATTCCATAGAGACTTACACTATTCCTAACCCCCTCCCAACTTAAGGGTATATAATGGGCCACTCCTCATGACCCTGGTGCAGCTCTTCCGCCCACAGGTCCTGTCCCCGTGCTTTAATAAACCACCATTTTGCACCAAAGCCATCTCAAGAATTCTTTCTTGGTCGTCGGCTCCTGACTCCACCCCACCTTACCTCACCGATATTCCACAACCTCATCAACATGATATTGCACAAGGTTTTATTTTCTCTATACTTACATTTTCCACATCTGTACTGTGAGGGCAATCATATCTATTCCTGGGGCTGTCGTGTTGACATACTGAATTGCGTAAACACTGTATATATACATAGAAATTAATAATAACAAATTTGAGTTCCTTATTGTATCCCACTCCTTTAAGAAGCCAGAGAATGATTATTGCATGAAAATAATACAAAAAAAGGAGTTGTTTTTGTATCTCAAACTTGTGCACTGGGTTATAAACCTTCATCATTTTTTTTCATAATTTTTTATTTACACATCATACATACACACACACACACACACACACACACACACACGAGCACATTCCTCATCACATTCTCCAAAGGGCAACATATTAAGAATCACTGCATCTTACCAGAACATGAAGCAATTTCAACATGGATGTTCCAACTTCATTTGGGATACTTCACATATAAGAGTTCTACATCTTGAAACCATCTCCAACAAATTCCCTAAATGAAATGAAACAAAAACTCTTGGGAACATAGAAGAAAATTTAACTCCTTCCAGTAGTACTCATTTTAAATTCCTCATGTTATTTTCCATCTGACTGCTTTTGTTCTAATTCTTAAAAAAAAAAAATCACGTATGTATTTCCAGGCTGCAGATCCACAGTCCCATCTGATGTATCCATCCCTGATAACACTATTTGTATTTTCAGATAATGAATTTCATTATATTTGTTTTTGTAAGTCAATGGGCATTTTTAAAAAGATATTAGAAAATAATAATTAGGGTATAAGGCAATTTCCACATCAGAATGAGTATTTTCAGTCATCTGTTTCAAAATCAATGATCTAACTATCAGTATATAGCATGTAGATGAAAGAAAGTCTGAGAGACAACAAGTTGTAGCAAGTGTGTCAGAGAAAAAAATAAATTGAATATTAGGACTTTTTTCTTCTTAGGGTGCTTGTAGAAATCCTAAAAAATGAATACATAAAATAAAACCATCATATGATTTTGAAACATTTATTCACTGCCTTTAATCACTTTAATTATTATGAAAAACATAATTTCATATATATAATCACTGTATGTATATATATATATATATATATATATATATTCATATTCTAGCCTTGACAATTTTGCAAACTGAAACCTCATTCATAAATTTCCCAGGTATGCTCTCTTGCAAAAATTTAGCAATTTTAATGGTTGTTATTCTTAGCTTTCTTTCTCTCTCTCTCTCTCTCTCACACACACACACACACCTACTTTAGAAGTCAAATTTATTGCAAAAAATTACACTGCAATCACATAGAATACAATGAAATCACATTTATTCATCAGCCCAAGTCTATCCTTTTAATAGCTATGTTGGTTTCATTACAATAGAATCCTCCACAAAAAAAGTTAAATAAAATCTTGGTTATGCAAATCACACTAACGAAAACACTGAAAACCTGATTGTGTGAAACGTCTCAAGCTTAAGGAGGCATGTCAGAGTGATCAATTTTAAATTAGTCACTTCAGAACACATTCTGTTGCTTCACTCTCCTGGAGGCTTCCCGGATTTCTATTTCTGCAAAAACAGTAATTACAATTGTACTGGATGGCACAAGTGAGTCTCTCTTCCCGAAAACTAGATATGAAAATGAGTCCACTGGGTTCACCAAATAATATTGACATCTCAAGTCCTCTTAATAGGTTCACTTCAGTTACAGACTTTAAACAAAGAAGGCCGCTCTAATTTCCCTCTCAATAGAGTCCAGGTAAGAATTCTGTTTTTAAGCTACTGTGTTCTAGCCCCCAAACCAGCTTCTATATTCTGCATTGAGATTTTGGGGCTCGGTCTCTGCACACCACATTTCTCCTTTGCCAGCTGACTTCCTGTTAGGTTCTGTAATAGGGGACACTGGAGAGAGATTGAGGGGCAGGAGAAAGGATAAAGGGACTTACTCCTTCATGTTCATTGGCTGTCAGTATTGTCTTAGGAATCATCCTTTTACTGTGTTAGCAGAAATCAGTTTCTGTCTACAGATTTTTGGGCCCTTCCAGAACCAGTTCATTCTGTCATCGCAGAGGTGTCAGCACTGGGCCATTGGCATTCCCTCCTGAGAGTTCTTGAATTTGAGCTGCCTACAGCTCTCCACTGGAGCTCCTCCGATCCCAACGGTGACTGCTAAGCACCACCTTCAAGGGTGGCCCTCAGAATTGCAGGGTCCCTCTCCCAGGCTCCTCATAACCTGATTCTTCCTTTGATTTCCCAAGCCCTCAGGGTGGAGCTGCTTCCTGTGGCCACATCTGTGTAACCTCAGGGCCTCCTTTTCCCTCTTGCTGTTCTCCAACAGCTATCCAAACTATTCTTTATATTACTTTTTTCTTTGTTAAAAAAAACAACAGGTGTTGGGGTGCCTGAGTGGCTCAGTCTGTTAAGTGTCTGTCTTTGGCTCAGGTCATGATCCCAGGGTCCTGGAATCCAGCCCCCCCCCCCCCCCCCCCCCCGCCCACAGGCTGGTGCTTGTGAGTGAGCGCGCAGGCTCTTTCTCTCACTCTCTCTCAAATAAATAAAACCTTAAAAAAGAAAAAACAAAAACAAAAACAGGTGTTGGAGCACCTGGGTGACTCAGTCCGTTGAGCTTCCAACTCTTGGGTTCAACTCAGGTCATGATCTTATGGGTCTTGGAATCGAGTACCACTTTGGGCTCTGTGCTCAGGGAGTAGTCTGCTTAAAGACGGTCTCCCTCTGCCCCTGCCCCTGCTTCTACTTGCACATCACAAGCGCTCTCTCTTTCTCTCTCTCTCATTCTCTCTAACAAATAAATAAATCTTAAAAAAAACAAAAACAAAGAACAGGTGTAGTTTCTGTTTTCCTGACTGGTTTGTGTTGTAGAATGTATGTTTTATCTTCAGGTTGGAGGTAAGGAGGGTGGAGAAAGGGGAAAAGACAAAGAATGAAGAACCTAACAGTCTTTGAGATACTTTCCATTTATTATATTATTTAATATCCAAAAAGGCCTATGAAATAGGTATGGTTATCACAATTTACATTAAGAAAAACAGTGATGATATTTATGGAGTTCTTATGATGTGTTGTCATCTTAACATATATTCATCCATTTAATAATCATAAACTTTCTGAAAAGGGAGTACATTAGATCTACTTTATGGATGGAGAATTGAAGTTGACAAATTACATGTCACATTGTAGATATCAAATGAGCCCTAGAACCATAACGTAAACATCGTGCCTGAGCCTCAAGCCAATGGCACAGTTACACACAGCTTCAAATTGAGTTTGATTACACAGCACAAAAAAAAAAACCTATACATTTGTTAATATCACTACCAATCTCATCAGAAAATTCTTTAAGTATTGTGAAGTTGTCAAGTGTGGGTGGCATACGAAAGATTTTCAAAATTTTAATTTTCACTTAAAAGCTCTAATTTGTTCATTAGCAACAAATAGAACTACAAAATGACTGTTTTCCTTAAAGTGACAAGGTCGCTTTGTTTATTTTGAGAAACATATACCAAATACCTAAGTCTCAGTAACTCTAGTTTGACTATAAGTCAAATGTTCATATTAAAATGATGGTAAGTGAAAAAGTGGTTAGTTCAGCTTGCAATTCAATCCATCACACAAGTCTTTTTGCTTGAGACAACACATACTTCAGTCTGCAGCAAAAGTGACATGCATACGTCACATGTGAACACACAGAATATTAAAAAGATATTTATTCAGAGGATGTTATAATAATCTATACTACTTCATCTACTACTAAGGATACTGTTAGATGAACTGGCTTTTTCCCTTTAAAAAAAAAAAAAAAGATTTATTTATCTATTTGAGAGGGAGTGGGGGGTAGGGTCAGAGGGAGAAGGAAAGACTCTCCAACAGACTCTCCGCTGAGCAGGGACCCTGCCATGGCTCCATCCCATGACCCTGAGATCATGACCTGAGCCAAAAATCAAGAGATGGACGCTTAACCAACTGGGCCACCCAGATGCCCCCTTTTTACCCTTTTATTTTCTTTAAATGCATGATGGTAAAACAAACAAACAAACAAACAAAAACTACTAAAAACAATTTGGTGTTATCACCTTTATTGTATTCAGATTCCAGCAATTTTATATACCATTGCCTATATACTACCAGTGCAATTGTCAATACAGTGAAAAAGTAAATATCTTGGTTTTCTTTTTTAAATAGTTTTCACTCATCAGACCCTCTAAAAAGTATCTTTGAGTCCAAGGACTAAAATTTTGAGAATCACTTATCAAACAGTGAGGTAGAAACAATAACCGAAGTGTTAGAGTATTTCTAAGAATTCGGGTATAGAAGCCGTTTTTCAGGCCAGGGTGGACATACCCCTCTTCACACTGTGCCATCACTATAGTGAGTTATAATGGGTTTAACCTAAAACAACTGGATTAAAATAACTGACCTGGGACAAAAAGGAAATGGTCTTGTCCCAATATGGAATCCTGATGATGACTGCTTGTTAGCACAATTGCTTACCCAGAGCTGGGACTCTGATGACTCCTGCCCAACCAATGTCTAGAATTCTAGGTTAGCTGAGAGAAGGAGAAAAAGAGGGAGAGAGAAAAAGATAGAAACTGAGAAAAAAACAGAAGACACAGACTGACAGAGGACAAGAAATAGAGATAAGGAGAAATACAAATATTCTAAAGGAAGGAGGGAGGTAGGGAGACACAAATATAGAGAAACGGAGTCAGAGAGGTACAATGAGAGAGAACAAGAGGGACGGAGGGAAAGAGAGGCAAAGAGACAGGGTCAAAGAACAAACAAGAGAATGAGAACATAATATTGCATTAGAGTGCCAGAAAGGAAAGAGAATTATCTTTGCTTTGACATAGTTTTCAAATAGTCATAGTTACCAAGAGGATTTTCTTTTCCTCTCACAAGAGGTTGGTTTAATGTAGATGTATGTGGGTGTGTGTTTGTGTGTGTACTGTGAAGGGTTTTGCCCTTCCCTTCTGCTATGAGCTGCCATGACTGACTCACAATGGAAGGAGTGAGGGGTGCCCTGCACTGGAAGAAGACAGACCTTTTTATCTGCAGTATGGAGGAGAGGGTGCTGGCGCCTGAGATACATTGTCAATGCTTTAACTTTGTCATTTGTACTCTCAAGTTCAGCAGGCCTGGAGGAACTCAGCTTATATAAACAAAGAGACTTTAATACATACTTTTTCCTCTAACCATAATAGTGCGTGATGTCTTGTATTTGAGATAAAGAAAGCATTAACTCTTCTTAATCTGAACTGTCACCGGTCCTTAACACACAGTATGCATGTCCAGATTCTTAAACACACAGTAAAGATCCACTTGGCATTTAAATACAAAATTAAAAAACAACTAATTTCTAAATCTTAATACCGCTGTTGCAAAATACAAGGAAAGACACAATGCTATAGTCATTGTAAGTGAAAATTAAAGGAATAGGTCTAAAAAATGACATGACCCTCTGTCACTATCAGTGTGTCACTATTAGTGTTCATACTGAATAAGATGAGCAAGTGGGGAGAGGAGAATATGATCAGGTTTTAGATCCATCAATGACAAGACAATGGGAGTTCTGGGTTGCTCTTCTGCACTATGGAAACAAGGGGTTTTGGCATCAGGTACCCACGGAGGCAGCATAAGTTGCATGGGGCTGTATGTAACATTGGGTGGAGGGGGAGAAAAAGTGCTGGGAGCCAGAAAGGGCTGCCAGTACCAGCTGTTATGATACCAAACAGGAAGACGAGCTGTCCATGTGTTCCTGCCAACTCTGGTGAGTTTTTAATACTTTCAGACTGGACTCTGACTTTTATTCAAGTAAAATGACAGGCTTTTGTTTTGACAGTGGCACTGTTTCTTTACCTGTAAAACGAAGTGGTAGAATCACAATGGTATTTCCCAAACTATTCAGCTTGAGGACTGTGCACCAGAGGATACTAAAGCAAGTCATGTAGTGAAATTTGGGCAATGCTACACATTTTGTGCATTTTTTTTTTTAAATTCACAGTCCCCTTAACATAGTAACAGTTACAGGGATCCAATTTTTTTTTTTTTTTTTTGTAATGTTTAACTAAATTGTTTGGCCACAGAATCCCTCCCCCCCCCCTTTTTTTTTCTCACATTGCTGTCTCTTGGGATAATAGCATTACCTTGGAATACAGTTTAAGGAATGCTGAACTTGGTGCTCTCTAAAACCCCTTATGACTCCAGGATTTTGTAATTCCAAGTAGAAGAGCTGTTTAATATAGTAAGACCAAGTGGCAGCATGGGAATTGTCCCCTAAAATAGCCCTAGCTGCCTCTGTTTCCCAGGTGTCTGGAGTAAGCATATTCAGGAACATGATGGTTGAGAGCCATGGAGAATGGCCTGTGACTCAGATTCTGGATGTAGTAAGCATCCCATTAAAATACAACATGTGTGTGTGAAGCATTCCCTAAGAGGTACTATTTACTCACCAGCACTTCATTTTTAGGTCAATGAGCACAAGGGGAAATTTTCTTTTGGAAAGATTAGGAAAGTAAAGGAAGATCATAAGAATTAGCTATCCCTTGCCCCAACTACATGAACTCCAATGCCAAACTGCAACATAGAAACTTATGCAAGTGAAATTTGGCAGAATTAGGGAGCTTTACCTTGGAGGAGAACCAGAATGAAAATGCTATGCCTGAAGTAAACATTAATGTTTTATTTTATGGATATGTTCCTCCTTTTAGCGCAGCATTCCCTAGTTTCTCCTAAACTTTATGATTCTTGTTTGACTATCATCTGTCTTTTACAGGTGAGGCTTCACAATTCCAGGTGATGGTAATAAAGCCCATACTTGTAGATCTCCCAATATCCCCAATCTGTACAATATAAAATCTGAATGTATACAAGTACGGTGGCTTCCATTTTCAGGATGTGAAACATTTCTTCATGTTTTTGGTGTTTTGATTGTTGATATCACTTTATATGGAAAAAACAACAACGAAGAACCATCATAAAAGAGGTAGATCTGGGGAAATAAAATTTACCTAGATTTAAACATCTACTGCAAAATGCATTCATAGATTACTTTGTCCTAGTATTTCCACTTACTGCTTGCTACAAACCCAATTTCACCAATTTCAATAGATGTAAAGATGATAATGACAATTTATTAGCACTTTTTATGTTCTAGGCAATGCACTAAGTTCTTTGCTTATAGCACCTTAATGCCCATAATAAGCCTATGAGGTTGGTGCTGTCATCGTGTGCATTTTATCAATGGAAAAAGTAAAATTCAGAGTAGCTACATAAATTTTCTTAGATTTACACTGCTTTTCAGTGGTGGATCTTGTCATCCAATCTAGGTTTGCTTGATTCCAAAGTTTAAACTCTTAATGATGTTCCTCCATTGCTAACTATTTTTGAGGCAATAGCTCAAAAAAAAAAAAAAAGAAAGAAAGAAAGAAAAAGAAAAAAAAAAAAAGAAAGAAAATGACCATACACTTAAGACCATATCATTGGAACCTATGTGAACTCTCTGCATTTAATTTGGGCTGGGTTCTGGGAACCACAGCTGTTTCTAAGCATTGTTGTGGGATCAACCTCAGGGAGTAGAATGTAGAGCTAAGGAAAATCTAAAGGCACTGTTTAATGGTGACCCTACAACAAAGAACAAAGCTGTAATTAGAAACAAAAACATCTATCCAGAAGATCCAGGCAAGAAGACAAGAAATGAGTTCAGACAATGGGAGTACAGGAGATACAGTGATAGCAAAGTAGGTCTGAAATGGTAGCAGGGATAGCCTAGAAAGATCTTGGGTACTGAAGAAAGAAGTGCAGGCACTTTTTTATAGAATGCCACAGCTTCTCCTATGCGAGGAGAATGTTTTTAAAAATACGAGGTTGGATTTGACAAGACACGCAGCCCTCTAGGAATTGGCATCTCCCTTCCTATGCAGTACAGTGAAGCTCCCTTATTATACTGCCTATGCTTTAATCCTCAGGGAGTTTCAACTGCTGGAAGATGTACTGCAAAAGATGAGGGAGGGTGAGAGAGGAGGGCAAAGTGGAGGGGAGGTGAAGGGAGAGGAGAGGAGGAGAGAAGAGAGAACTTGGTTACAGCAACTAAATCCAAGTGAGGGAAAACTCAACCAATGAGGATGTCAAGACCCAGAGATAATGGGAAGACGAGATCAGAACTACCAACAAGCAAAGGGAAAGAGCAGGGACTGGTACATGGGACAGGGTTCAGTGGAATCATCTGGAGAATCTTGTAGTGGAGCCTGATGGTTTTTACCACCTAAGTCCCATTACTTTGGTAGTTGCCCATTGCCCTACTTGCATGCTCTTGTTCATCAGCCCCTTGTGGAGTCTCTGAGAGTCATAAAGGTTTGCTGAGTCAGTTTGTTGCACAGGTTTGGGGAATCACTGGAAAGGAAATGAAAAACAAATAAATGAGATTGGGAGGTAGAGAAGGTACTGAAAGAGAAAAACAGAGGAGCAGTCCCAACATCAGAAGACAGGAAGAGGAAAAGAAGAAAAGCTCCTTCTGGCAAACTATCATATTTTACTTTCACTTGAGGCCACTAAGGTGGATGAAAGCACTGGAAAAGATGGGCTGAGGTTAAAAAAAAAACAAAAAACAAAAAAACAGATCAGAGGTGAGGTTGGATACCATTAAAGTAACTCAAGTACTATGGGTACACGGGGAGAGAGGTATAGGTAAATTAAAGAGTAGAAATGAGGACAAAATAAAAGGGAAAAAGAGACATATGAGTTGTAGAACCAAGGGGGCAAAAATGCTTCAAGAGATAAGGAATTATTCCTCACCGTTCATATTCTCTAATTTTTCCATCTTTCCCTTCTTTTCTCTTTCATACACACAGAGAATGATGAATCCCAAGATTCAGCCTATTATATTTATCTCACCATTTTCTATGCATATATACATACTATATATACAAACGTCCATACACCCACATATATATGGACAATTAGTCTACAGTCTGCTTCTGTCAAATTTATGGCAATATTCAAAGCCTGGAAGACAGTATAAATGTCATCTAGATGTAGTGAAGCATAAAAGTATTTTGGATGTTAGAGCTCAGACTTTTGATATGTACCAAACCCTAAAAGCTGCAATTATGTGATGGTAATAACCATGTGGGTAAATATGGTGTACTATATCAAAGATAATAAAAGAAATGTTCCTCCTAGGATGCTTTCAATGCTAAATTTTGAGTCTGTGACAATTGAATTTTAAATCTTTAATGCTGATATTAAGATATTCAGCATAAGTGTACTTGATTTTTTAAAATAATCAAAACACAGAAATATTCTTTTTAGAGCCAAAAAGTACACAGAAATTCTATGCTAGTGAATCTACCCTTAATAAGTGCAAACAAAGTCATATTTACTTTCAAATACAAAATATATTAAAAAATTAGAAACAACCTAAATATTCATCAATAGAGGATTGGTTAAAATGAATCACGGCACACTGACCCCTTAGAAAATTATATTATTTAAAGTGTGTGTGTGTGTGTGTGTGTGTGTCTGTGTGTCTGTGTGTAAAAGTATAGAAGTATCCCAAATGTTAACTGTGATCGTTTGTAATAGGACAAATATGTAATTATCATTTAAAAAACATTTTGATTTTTTCTCCCTGGGGGTATAAGTTACATTCAGAACTTATAAATAAGTTATAAGAATATAACTTCTAAGTTCAGTATTCCAAAACATTTTTATGTAAAATAAGGATGGCTGAATTACCAAAATAGCCTGTTCATTCTTTCATTCATTCACGTAACACACCTTTATGTAATGTTCACTACACGTCAGTCACTCACCTCAGGCATATAGAGATGGAAGCAGCAACATATCTGTCTTTAAGGAAGACCATGTAACCAGAAAACAATGGAGAAATATCATGCTCATGTAGATCTATTGGCTAGGAAGCATTTCGATGCTGCTAATAGTATAAACCCAACAATATTTATACTGTCAGGTTGGCAGAATTGGGGTAGGCACAATTCTCTAGATGGCAATACCACCTAACAACCATACTCTCCCCAGCAGGAGTCCAGTCCACGACCAGAATGGAACTGAGCACTACAATGCATGTAAGTTTATCTTCCGTGTTCTCATTTTCTCATCCTGGAAGATAGGCCCTAGCTTTGTAGCTCCCTGCAGCCAAATACGGACCCTTGAGGCACTCTCCTGCTTCGGCATACTCTAGCAATTTCCATATCAAGGATATATCTGGTTCAGGATTCCATAGCCAGGGAATCTATCAAAGATAGCTCCGGATTGCATTTTGCATGTTTATTAAAAAGGAGTAAATGAATCAAAGGAATCATCCATATCCTTTCCTCTGGGCTCCAGAAAGGACAGGATATGTACTTCAACCACAATTTATAATCTTAGAACCTCCTCCAACCCCAGTGGAGCTATTTATCATCTCAGTGCTAAATGTAGCCCAGAAAGAGAAAATGAACCTTCTGTAATGAAAAGTCTGAAAGTTGGGGCTATAAACAACTGCATGGAGAGCTCTGTGCTGCATTTACACAGACTCTAGCCATCTTTCAAGGCGAAGAAATCAATGACAGCACAAAAATCAGCACTGGACCTCAGGAGATGCCTTGTTCTCTGTGCTCAGAGTTTCTACATAGTGTCTCATTCTTGATCAAGTTCTCTCCCCAGGGAGTGGTAATGGGCTAATGGCCACAGAAGGCTGTTTTGTTCTCTAAATGAGCAGGATCAAAGCGTGCTTGCTCTGTGGAAAACTCAGCACTGCTTCTGACTTCCTCCAAGGGCTGCTATCGGTCCACTGTACCTTTGATGACGCTCCAGGGCTTCTTTCCCAAGCCCTTCAAAATACTTAACAGGCTTTACTGAAAAAATACAGTGTATGTCAGAGAAAAGATGTTCATCTGGTTCCCGGGATTAAAGAGGGCACAACCTACTAACTGAACACAATACTCGGGGTGGAGGGAGAGCGATTTGTATAGTAATTGTTTTGTAAAATGTCAGTTTCCTAAAAATATTAGCCAATATTTAAAAGGTACTAAGCCCTATCCTATGCATTTCGCTCGCATTAAAACAGTCCTCGTGACACAGAGAGATGGCAGTATTGTTGGTCACAGGTTCCTGAAGAGGAATTTAAAACTAAATAATTTATCCGAAGTCACACAGGTAGCAAATGTCCAAGTCTCCACTCTCCCTTATTCTAACCAAGGATTTATTTTCAAACCAAACTTAGCTAAAACCATTTTGCCTTTACTTTTTACAATGTTCTGAAATTATAAAAACCAAGAAAAATAAATATACCTAACTTTTCTTTCTTAGTGCAAATATCCACTCAGGTCATTTGCTTCCAGTTTTTTATTCATATATACTTGAGCAGAAATTAGTATGAACACACAAATTTTCAAATATTTTACTATGAAGTTTCAAGCATAGAGAAAAGGTAGACTTTTACTGAAAGCACCCATATATCAAAAAGTAGATTTCACCATTAATGTTTTACTATATTTCACTTATCATATATCTACCAATATACTACATACGATTTTATATCCTTCTCCAATTGTTTTTTTTTATTTCATTATAAACATTTTTGTTGTTGTATCACAACATTTTAAATGTCTTCCAGGCCTTAATGTGGCGCAATCTCCTCATCTTACTTCGTGTCTTATCTTACTTGAATACTAAACACAACTATTTACTTCCCTTAAAGAGATTTACCACCCACTTGTGGCCCTGCTAAGGTCTGTTCCTGAAAATTTACTAAAGATGACTCACAAATGCCGGTAGATTGATATGACCTTGACCGGGATGACAGGATTTCAGCAACACTATAATGGATTATTACTGTTATAGGATGTTATTATAATCTTTTCAATAATGAATCAGGATTATACTTAACACTACTCAAGTATCAACAAATCCTATTTCTATAAATATAAAAGGTTTACACTTACTATAAAAATCCCTAAACAATGTTTCAGGTAATTAAAACTCTTAAGCCTATCAGGGCAAAGGTCAGTATTCTCCCCCCCCCCCCCTTCCCCCAACTGCCCTTACCTGCTTCTACACTTTCAGTATGGGTAATATCAGGGAATCTGAAATTGGAAAGGAAAGGAGGTGCTACTAACCCAATGTCCTAATGCACACAGAAATCCTTTCTAGAGCCTATGTATATAACTGATGATTAAATGTGATCCAAAACACATTTGAAGGATTCCTAGGAACATTAACATTCTTATCTTCATTCAGTCAGAGAATTTATTCAGCAGTTATTCTGCACAGACACTCTGCCAGGTGCCAGAGATTCAAAGATAAATAAATTCTTACAAGGAGCTTTCAATACTAGTGACATAAAATCCAGTTCGGAAATCATACAAAAGTGCACTGTGCCGGTACAGGGGAACAGAGGGGGCAGTGCATCTGTGAATGGCAAAGAAACTATGCCAAGGAAAGCTTCTTAAAATGTGTTGTGAGCTCAACCTTAAAGGAAGAAGGTATGGGGAGACTCTTCCAGAGCAGGAGTTTTAGCAAAAATATTGAGACAAAAAGCATGATGTACATGGAAAACTTAAAGGAATTCTTTTTTTTTTTTTTTTTCCTATCTAGTTTGAGGTAAGAAAGATGTGAAAGATAAATAGGCAGGGCAAGATCATTTAGAACCCAGTATGCTCTATTAAGGAGCTGGGAGTTTATTCTACAGGAATAAGAAACCACTTAGGGTTTTTAAGCAATGAGTGACACGGGCAGATTCTCATTTTAAAGAGATCATGGTAGAGATAAGGAAACTAGTTAGGATAATTTTGCAACAGACCATAAGACAGATTTTGGAGTCCTGAACCAAAGTAGTACCAACTGGGATGGATATGCAGAAACAAGGTAGAGAAACAGGTGAGATTCGGTTTTGGTGTGATCCCCAGGTTTAGTAGTTTAGAAATAAAAGATAAATTTAGTTTGAGGTAAACAGAGTAGAGATGCTATTAACTACGAATATGGGGTAGTATGGGATGGGGGCAGGAAACAACTGGAAAGAAGAAAATATTTCCAATGCAGTTTTGGGACTTTGATTTCCTACCAACACTAGTATCTCAACCGAGCTCCCTATTTACTATCAATGCCATGGTCTGAATGTGTGTCCCCCAAAATCTCATACATTGAAATCCTGACCCCAAAGGTGCTGATATCAGGAGATCCTCTTTTGGGATGTGATAAGCTCATTAGAGTAGAGTCTTCATGAATGGGATTAGCACCCTTTTAAAAAGAGCCCCCCCCCCCAGCTCCGTAGTTTCTTCCACCTTGTGAAGAAGTGAGAAGATGGCCATCAGTGAGGAAGTGGGCTCCCATCAGACACCAAATCTGCTGGCATCATGATCCAGGACTTCCCAGCCTCCAGAACTATGAGAAATAAATGTCTGCTGTTTATAAGTCAGCCAGTTTATGGCATTTTATTATAGCAGCTGAGATGGATTAAGATAATCAAGAATACAAAATTTAAAAATAAAGGGTAAGACATCTAAATCATCTCTGTTTTGGAGCTAAATTGCCATGTTGTGCATCAAATATGTTAAAGAGTAAAAAGGGCATGCATTTCAACCTAATAATAAGAAAGTAGATTTCAGATTTTATTAATTAAATCAATATTACATATAGAAATGCAAGAGTTAATATTTCTTGGCCTCAGTTAAGTGAAAAGTCATAATAATTTACATAAAAATGTGACCTGAATATTTTTATTCAAATCAAAGTGCTCAAATCGTAACATTCAAATCAATTAATGAGAATAGCAATCTCTCTTGACCTCTTCGTTTTCAAGGAACAGACTAATATCAGGATTTTATTTCAAGAAAATATCAAAAAGAAAAGGCAAATTCCAAAATATACTCAGGCATAAGGTAACATTCCTTTCAATCTCCCACACATTTAAATTACTAGACAATGAGGATTAATGTTCAGACTCATAATTCTGTGTCATTGCCAGCTTTGTAATGAGATCATTTAGTTATGACCACTACACTACCCTTCCTAAGAAAAGTCATAAATGTGCAACACAAAAGGCTTACTCAATGAGGATCAAAACAATAGGTTTCCCTGCTTAACCTATAGTTAACTGAACTAATTAATGAGAACAACCTATGCAACATTTGTTTTATCACTTGGAATCCCTTGTTTGATTTATAAAACCCTAAAATACCTTTAATCTTTATGAAATGTCTGTACAAAGTAGAACTAATGATGACCTTCCCCGAATCAAATAAGAGCTATGTAAAGAAGGAAAAAAAAAAAAAACTCTATAAATAAACATAAATATAAATAAATATATCCATTTCACAGAGTAATTCTAAGGACTAAATTGTCTTCATAAGGGTTACATGGCAGAAATTTAAGTATGAATTTCTTTAGAGAGGATATTTGTGTGAAGTAAAACCTGAAAGCTCCCACAGCCAATTGGAATGACTCGAGCTTTATCCCACCTGTGAATCTATAGGAGCTCAAGCCCACAGTCCTATTGATTTAGATAATCTCTGGATGGATAGAAACCCGATTTCAGCATCTTCTCCAAAGGTTGGCTGGAAGAAGTTGACTGCTAAAGCCCTATAGGCTTCTTGACATAAAAGTTGACATTAAAGGTTATTTCCTCTCAAGCTTCTGCTAAATGTCCTTATGCTGTGAAATCGTGAGGTCAAATAAAATGACTAGAGCATGGAAAACAAGATTTAGGAAAAAAGTATAAGTAAGGTTAAGAAGCAGCATAAGAATCAAGGTCCCTTTGCCTTTGAAAGACATAAACAAAAGGTTAGAGGATCACATGATCATATTTAGCAGGGCTGTTACTCCTTAGAGGCAGACTCCTTCCCAAATGCTTCATTGGTCTAATATGATCCACATACCAACCTTGTCAGGAAGGCAGAGATTTTTTTTTTTTTTACAGATAATACAAGGTTGGAGTCAAAACTAGCATTTAAATGAGTACCTACCATGTGCTGATTACATAGTAATTCTCACAATCACTGTGTGAAGTACATACTATCACTCCTACTTTATAAATGATCTAACGCAAGGAGATACCAAGTGACTTGGAAACTAAAACTGCTTAGTATGTAGCAGAGTTAGGATTTAAAAATCTAAATGTCATTACTGGTAGTACCAATAAAGAGAGAGAGAGAGAGAGAAAGAGAGAAGAGTGTCTTTTAGTATAGCACATTATTTCCCACAAAAGATTTTAACATATTCCATGAAGGTAATGAGGAATCCTTAGGGTGAACTGTTTTCAATGTTAAAAGAATTCTTAAAATAAGGGGCGCCTGGGTAGCACAGTGGTTAAGCATCTGCCTTCGGCTCAAGGCGTGATCCCAGCGTTCTGGGTTTGAGCCCCACATCAGGCTCCTCCACTAAGAGCCTGCTTCTTCCTCTCCCACTCCCCCTGCTTGTGTTCCCTCTCTCGCTGGCTGTCTCTCTCTCTGTCGAATAAATAAATAAAATCTTAAAAAAAAAAAAAATTCTTAAAATAAGAGTCAAAAGCAGAAACTAAAAACAAATAGATGATATTGTTTCCCCCTTTATATCTAGAGAGGGACACACTTGTAACTATATCCACTTACTGACTCATTAAATTGAGTCTTCCCTTGACCACAAAAAATATAGGAAATAACATATTGAAAGTTGAGAATATGCCAAGTGCATGTAATCAGCATTAGTCTTCAAGATTTTACCCATTTTACAAAAGAAAAAATGAGGCTCGGATAGTACTTCATCCATGGCCATACAGCCTGCGTTCTTGGGGACTGGACTATGCCTCCGATGCCAACCACCTTATAGTGAGATCTTCTGTGGCATGAACCCCCAACCCCCACCCTGAGCCAACTCTTGTTCCCACTTGCCTTGTGTGACCCTGCTTTGAGAATTTACTGCCCTAATATCACACTCCAAGTTGAGAGCTTATTAGCCTAATTCTGATACCTAATACGGTTCCCAAACAATTAGTTTTTTACTGACTTAGGAAAATGGCGTGAATTGGAGTCTAAAGAGATTAGCTGAAGGAATACTGGAAAGAAAATCAGTATTGGAGAATAGAAGCTATTCTACCACTAGGCCAAAAACCAGTTTCTAGGGGACTGAAGAAAATGAGAAAACTGAAGAGGAGGAAAGATCCTTGTTTCATCTCTGCAAGTAAATGTGAGAACAATAAAACCAAATGTGACCTGGAGCATTCCTCTACATTTCAGTCACCTTTCCTTCAGAGAGAGAAGCCACCTGCATGGGTTGGTCATGTTATTACTATTTAATTCCTGACTTCTTGCTGCGTACATCATCCAGTTATGCTTTATCACCTTCTATTCCCCTTGGCAACAAGATTGACTACTAGTCTGAGTTAACTGTGGAGATCTAAGAGAAAAAGCTTATAACCCATGAACATAGTTTGTGGGACAGGGTAAAGATTTATTTCTGATAGACGTGATGGGAACAGGTGTTTCCATATCACTCAAAGTGTAAGATGTGTGACACACAATCCGTTTCTTCTTTTTTATCTTTTTAGCCAAGAGAAAGAGAGATTAGAGAGAACGTAAGCAACTTCTTGATCTTTTTCCAATAAAGTTTTAGTAAGAAGGTGTTAAAACATCCCTGTAATTATTTTAAGTAAACACTGCTTTGCTTTATGCAAATATTGCACACGATTAATGAAATCACATTCACCAAATTGAATACCAAATTCAATCCTCAAATCTGTACTACTCTGACAACCCAAAATAGCATGTTCAGTCATACTTTTATCTAAATATTACAACAGACCAATAAAATCAGTAAGAAGTTATAAAATTAGAAAAAAATTTGCTACATTTAATTAGATTTGCCCCATATCACAGAGTGGCCGTCAATATACAATTGTTAAGTGGCTAACTGAAAATAAAAATCTTTTAGACTTACACAAAACAGACATGCTGAATTTTTGCTCTAGAAGATGACCATGAAGATACCCCCTTTCAGAGAATAGAGTGGGTGGGCAGCCTCTCCTTTTCCTTTGTTACAAAGCCTGCATCCCCTTTCATTGTTACACTGAATGGGGTGATGAAGAACCATAGTCACTCTAAGTGACTCCCAGGGCTGGATGTCAAGCAGGGCTTCAAGTGTCTCTAAGTGGAAATCTCATCATGAATGAGATTAATGTTTGCTTATCTGTCTTACCTACAAGACTTGAAGTTTCTTCAAGTTAAAAATAATGTCACACTTATGTTTGTACTTCCACAACACTACCTGGCATATAACAGGCATGTAATATATGACTTTTGGATGAACTGGACCTTTCTATTCAAGTATGAATTCAGAGAACAGATTAGATCTCATAAGTCCTTTTAGGCATTTAACTTCATGGCCTTATGATTCTATAACTACTTGCATTTTCAATTTTACCCTTATGTTTCTTGATATTTGTATTAATTTTTAATTATATAGCACAATTTTAATAAAGCTGATGATACCTTGGGGAAAAAAAAAAAGAAAACTGGACATGGCAATCAACTCTCCATTATTATCAAACCAGAATACAGTGTGATTAAGTTGTAAACCTATGGGTAATAATATTTTTCCATAGACATGTTCTCCCAAGAGAAGACAAGTGATGCTTGTCAGAAGTCAGAAATGGAAGAGAATGTGGAAGCACAGGTATATATAATAAATGCATTCCTTCATTCTATCAAGAGTTCTATATGTATTTTATTCATCAGTGAACAAAGACAAAAATACCTGCCTTTGTGGAGATTGCATTTTAGTGGAGAAATAGAAATAAGTAATAAAAAACATAACAATAGGAAATTATTTGTACATTAGAAGATCAACATCATGGTAAAAATAATAAAGCAGACTGGGACATATTAGAAGTCCTATGAGAAGTGTCACAGTTTATATAGAGTGGTCAGTGTATGTCTCATTGAAAAGTTAACTTTTGAGCAAAAACTTTAAAGGAAAAAGAGATAGCTGAAGAAAACATTCCAAGCAAAATTAACAGCAAGTGCAAAGAGCTGAGTGTGCTCAATTCAGGCAACTGGGGCTGAAGTAGAGTCAGCAAGAGAAATAAAAGTAGAAGAAAATGTCTAAAAGGTCATAGAAGAGCATAGGTCTATAGCTTTTGACCTGAGAGAAATGGTGGACCATTACATGGCTTTGAGTTGGCTTGAGATTTAACAACATTACTCTGGCTGCTTGAGAAAAGACTATAAAGAGGCAAAGGTAGAAGCAAAGAGACCAGTCAGGAGTCTGGTGTGATAATCCAGGTGAGAACTAGGGTGGGTGGTAGCATAGCAGAAGTAAGAGTGAGCAATGGTTGGCTTTGGATATGTTTTCAAAGAAGAACTAGAAGGATTTGCTAATGAATTGTTATAGGTATGAAGAAAAAAGAAAATTTGAAAATGATTCTGAGGATTTTGAGCTGGAGCAATCAAGAGTGGAGCTGCCATTACATGACATGAAGTAGACAATATGAAGTAGCAGGATTTTTTTTTCTTTTCTTTCCCTGTTTTCTTCTCTTTCTCTCTTTCTTTCTGAAATTTTAAAGTTCATGTTTGTATGCAATGAGTTTGGGATGCCTACTGGACATTTCAGTAGGCAGCTGAATTTAGAAATCTGGAGTTCAAGGCACACTTTGAGCTAGAGATATACAGTTGGCCTTTGAATAACGGGTTTGAATGATGCGGATCAACTTATATGTGGATTTTTTTTTTTTATAAATGCAGTACAGTACTGTAAATGTATTTTCTCTTCCTTATGATTTTCTTAATAACGTTTTCTCTAGCTTCATTGTAAGAATAGAGTATATAATATAATAACATGCAAAATATGTGTTGACTGTTTATGTTATTGGTAAGACTTCTAGTCACCAGTAGGCTATTAGTAGTTATGTTTTGGGGGAGTCAAAAGTTACATGCAGGGGCGCCTGGGTGGCTCAGTCGTTAACTGTCTGTCTTCGGCTCAGGTCATGATCCTGGGGTCCTGGAATCGAACCCCACATCAGGCTCTCTGCCAGGCAGGAAGCCTGCTTCTCCCTCTACCACTCCCCCTGCTTGTGTTCCCTCTCCGTCTCTCTCTCTGTCAAATAAATAAATAAAATCTTAAAAAAAAAAAAAGTTACATGCAGATTTTCAACTGTGCAGGGGGTTAACACCTATAACCCCCATGTTGTTCAAGAACCAACAGTATATTTATGAGTCATTAGCATGTACTGAAAATTTCTTAAAATGAGATGTGATGTGTTCACTGAGGAAATAAGTGTAGGTGACAAGAGAAGAGAATGGAAGAGGAAGAAGGGAAAGGAAAAGAGAAATCCTAGTATTAAGACTGATGGCTCATCAGTGTCAGGAGGTCCAGGGAAGAGGAAGTGGGAGGAAAGGAAACTAAAAAGAAGTGGCCCATGTGACTGGTCACTGCAGGGTCTAGAGTCCTAGGATCCAAGTGAATAAAGAGCTTCTAGGACAAGGAAGCCATCTCATCGCCCAGTGTGAGACTTAACTTTCATTTGAGAATTTTAAATATGCCACACACTTCAAGCCCACACAGACTGTAGGATTTCACAGGAGAATACTGCGGTATTACCTTTGCTAATGGCAATACCTAGCTCATGAAACATTCTTCTGCAAAGTGAAAACCTGTCAGTTTAGTCAGACATGTAGACTGGGTAGATTAAAAAAAAACAAAAAAACGACAAAACAAAAAAATGAAATCCTTAGGTTCCATCATCAATATATTAAAAACATAGTTGCCTCATAATGTACTAGAAATGCAACAGTAATCATATTTATATAACCTATCTGCTGTATATAAACCTGCTATTTTAGGGAAAAAAATTATGTGTAATCTTAATTTGGGAAAGCAGTAGCATCTTGTCCCCAGGATTTTTCAGATGATTAAAATAAACACACTAAAAATCTTGTAGGAAGTCAGGGGGATGAAAGGAACATATAATATCAGTCTACAAAGAAGATGTAATATAATATCGCCAAAACAACACTAACAAGTGAAACAAAATAATTACTTTTTATTGAGCACCTGTTAGTACATTTGTATAATCTCATATTCAGCCATTCACCTGCAAAATTCTTGGATATTATTATCTCAGTTTTAAAGATGAGAAAACTCTGACTCAGATATTGCATGACATTTCCATTTACCATGAAGATAGTATGTAACAGTGGATCCAAATTCTCTTCCAATGGACTAGGAGTCAGGATTTCTTGGGTTGTATTTTTTGCTTTGCTGTGATGACCTGGTAATCTTAAGAAATCACTTGGAGTTATCTGGGCTTTAGGTTCTTCAACTATTAACATAGGGATTCTATCAACTTGAGGTGAGTATAGGCAATTCGATGCACAGAATAAGGCTGCTCTTACTTCTGGGGAAGGACTGAAGAAGAGTCATAACAAGGTGGAAGGTAAAGGGGTGAAGCTGAATAAGGATGAGTCTAACATGCTGGCTTTTCAGCAATTGCTGTAGTTTACAACAAAAGAAGATAAAGAAAATCCCAAGAGAACTGGGGAGGAGGGGTCTACAGCCTCCAAGCTGATAGAAAGATAATGACCTTAATTAATATATTTGACCCTAATTTATATTTTAAGGATTAAATTTACACTGACCTCTGAACCTCAGGTAATGACTCAGATAATAATCGCAAAATAAATTCAGGAGTCATAGGGAATTGCCAGGATAACTGTGGCATACACTAAAATTTGAATTTCATAAGAAAGGGCTGCTAGTGTTAAAAATTCTGCCTTGAGGACTGACACTTGCCAGTGCCCTGTGCCACCTGCTCTGTAGCATATGGTTATGAAATGGCACTGCCTCCTACATGCAAAAGTAGAGATAGGTCTGTTTTCCAAAATTATCTTCAACATACAAACCAATGGGGCTCATCTACAGCCTATGGTTTCATTGTACAGAATTATGACAGACCTTAATATTCCATCACTCACTGGCTTCAATACTTTTTCATCTACTATGGACCCCAAGATTAAGCCCTTGCTTAGATTAGCCAAAACTGTCACCCTAGGAACTCCACTGTCCTACAGATTACACAAATTGATAATCTAAGCCAGAATATGTCCCAGAAATTTCAAAAGTATTCACCATAAACTTGTTAATAATCTACTGTCAGCAACAGGGATATGAAATTACAGATGACTGATACCATTTCCCTGGTCGTATATAAATTAAGTAACTAAATCTTCAGCACTTACCATATCATTATGGAAATCTTAGAGGACTGCTTTTTATTGGGCTCAAATGCCTGAGTTAACTTAATTTTTCAATTGTCTTGTTTCCAGGTTCTAAGGAATTATTGTCAATCAAGGAAATAAATGCAAATATTCTCCCATCATTTACTTCTGTGCTATGACTCTCCATTGATAAGTCCAAATGCATTTGTCAGAGGATAAACAATAGGACTAAGACATTATTAAAAGTCAAGAAAGTGCTTTCTCAGTATCCCATAAGCAAGTGCCCTGTTTGATGCTTTTGAAAGCACCTGAGCTGTATTTGTTTCTTTAAATATAAAGTTACAATTTAAAATCCTGGACAGCCGACCTCAGCTACACTTTTTAAGCGTAATGTAAACGTTACTTCCAAACTATATCAAAGGCAATAAAGATTTAGCTCATTCAATTTTATACCATGATCTGGAGAAAATTGGATCTAAAATCTGTACTTTGGGAAGTTCATGCCAATTGATACAGATAAGCAGATAAGCCCACCATATAAGAATGTAAACACACTCAACATTGCCCAACAGCTGATTCTCAAGTATTAAGCAATGGAAATTGCATCTGTTTTTAAACACTTCTCACCAGATTGAAATTTAATGTACACTTTGTGACAAAAAGACAGCATCATGTTGAGATTCTCCACTGTGTTATCTGTAGAGAAGCCATTTCAAAACACTAATGGTTATGTAAGATATTGGTGGTAAGTCATAAAAGTGCTGAGCTCTAAAGAAGCCAAAGCACAAAATTATTGGTGTTTTCTGCAGTTCAAGGAAGGCTGCATCATTAAAAATACAAAAAGATGAAAAAATATATAAAAATATAAAGGGTCCCTTCTCAAGCTATATTTACTCTCAAGTTCTGAAGAAGAAAGGAATTAAACACTCTATCAATTCTCATGAACCCACAATATAAATGTATTTAGTGGACTCACCAGCAGATGGTTTGAATTAGTCAGAAAATGTGGGTTAGAGCTCAGTAGAAATGCATACTTTGTCAGGAGGAAATAGCCATGGCGCTATGGTGTCATTTCACTCAGCGACTATAAATATAAAGAAAAGATGCTAACATGGAAAACTTGATATAGGTCAATTTGCCCTCTTATTGATTAGAAGGTTTTTTTTTAAATTTATATCAACATTTATTAGATAAACTTTCCAGTCCTCCTATAACTCAGATACAGTAAACAGAGAAAATTTTACAGATCTGCATAAAATCCTAGGGTAGCTCGCCCAGCAAACTATGGCCAGCAACAGCACAGCCCAAGTAATCTACAACCTGATAAAAGGCACTTGGGTACACTATAATGCAAGTGGGGATGGGTTCCTGTCCTGCATGAGTCCACTTCTCAGTCAACAGAGGCTGAAGTCATCTTTCAGGGGGAAGAAGTGAGCTTCAGAGTAGTTACTGCATGATCACAGGAAGGTTTCTCAAGGTCCAGTATACAGTCTATACCAATAGGTATGTACAGAATAAGTCTACTATATTTTAATTTATGCTTTTGAAAGCACAGACTGATTGGAAAATATTAATTTTTGTTAATTTTGCAATAATAGAGCCCTATAATTTATATTACTGAATTTCATGGACATCACAGTGTGACGGCACAATTTTATGGTAATGACCTGATGACCTGATGCATGATTTTATAAACATTAAGATATAGCTAAATCAGAGTTCCAACTAAAATAAATTTGAATATAAGTCTCTCCCCCTCTCTTTCTCTCTGTCTCTCTCTCTCTCTATATATAAAATGAATGGCATCATAAGACACTATTTTTTTCCCCAGTGGATGGACATCAGTGAATTTAGTCTCAGCCAAAATGTAATTGGGCCAACTACACCCTCACTCTGAGGATTTTATATTCTACTGTCAAAAACTGGCTTGTGACACATTGGGCTGAGCTGAAATCTGACACCGGGTTCACTGGGAGCTGAATTTCTGACTGAGTAGTGGTAAGGATGTGGGTGTCTTGAAATTGAAGCCTTCTGGATTCCAAAAGTGACAGGATCTATAGATACCTGTAAAGGATTCAGGAGGAGACACATTTTTATGATCACCAGGCTGGAAAACCACCATTGCTGGAAGAATGAAGAAACTGATTTTATTCAGTTAGGGATGGCAGAAAGTGTATTGTTCTTTTATGTCCTATTGATGTGAAAAGTTATTTAGACTACAGTAACCAAATCTTTTCTGTTTCTATTATATATGTGTAACAGAAAAAAATACTCTTTAAGAAATTAAGAATACTATCAAAATTCCCTAAAGCCCAAGGTCATTAAATATTACGTGTATTGCACTGTCAAATATTGGGAGAGATTATTAAGATAAATGTGAAATCAACTGCTTTGGCAGCCTACATTAATTTTCATCATGTGGGGTAGAATAGGTACAACTGTAATTCAGAATAGTACTTTGGGGCTGTATTAATAGTCAACTGACAGAATATTCAGGCAACAAAACTTCCTGGAAATTTCTGTGCACATATAAGGCAAATTGTAGTGGTTATTAGAGTCTTGTATCTTCTTTCCACCAACAGTTGTGAGACCTTGGGGGAAGAAATCCAATTAGTTCTCAGTTTCCTCTTTTTATAAAATAGGAATAATACCTTGTATATTGTTGACAGGAAAATGGGATTAAAGTAGAAAAATTTGCTCAATGTCTGATACACATTAAGTACTCAGTAAATGTTGAGAGTATTTTGTTTCCATTTATTTATTTATTTATTTATTTATTTATTTATTTAAAGTTTTTTTTTTTTTTTTTTAATTTTGTTTCCTTTTAAACTGGGAGGAAATAAATAATAATGTTGGGTACCATGGTGGAATTTACTACCACCAATTTTTCTTTCCCCAAATCTTTTGTTCCCTGATTGATACCAAGGATTTGATCAATGCTAAGTCTTAGAACACAAAGAACATAAACAAGATAACAAATGAAACAAAATTATTCTTTCATTTTACCCTAGAAAAATACTTCTGGACATGACATTCTGAAGAGAAGAGTCTTAAATAAATTGGGTACTGCCTTTAAAAAGAAGAAGGAGGAGAAGAAGGAGGACGAAGAGGAGGAGAACAGACATTCTTACCTTAGTCTACATAGGGATTCAGTCACACATTAATTACGATTCTTTTGATTCCGAGAATCATACAAATTGGTTTAATCAAAATGATTTATTTACGACAAGGATATGGGAGTGACTGAAATCCAAAGTCAGGAATGAGGCTAGGTTCTAAAAATCAAAAATCCAACACTATCAGGAACCTCTGTCATTTTTTCTTCTATTCTCTAGGTCTGCTTCTTCGTTCCTAATCTCATCCTTCTCTTCTGGTTGTCTTGATGTTCTGGTTGTCTTCGTGTTCACCTCTCTGTTTTTGCCTGCTTCTTTGAGCTGTACTATAAAAATGTTGTCTGTAGCTCCCTAGTTTTTCACTTATAGGCAAAGTTCCCATGGTAACACTATCTCTATTTATTAATTTCAGTATCAAAACTTTCAGGTAAGGACTATGATTGGATAGTGAGAGGCAGATGCTCACCCCTGGGTCTTTCTGGTATACCATATTGTAAATTCTAGAGTTGTTACATGGGTGGTGGAAAAGGTAAGAAAGGATCATTTCCCAAAAGAAACCTGATGTTTTGTTACCAAGAGTGTCCACTTTAATAAACATTCATATCCAAGTATATTACATTTATACATATATAGGGATATATGTAGGCACTTGTATACATATATTGATATATATATATTGATTTATATATATATATATAACTATATATTAACTATACATCTATATTTGTATATAAATGGGGCCTTTAAATATTTGAATAGATTTGTATTCTAATGTCTAGTTGGCTACTTGAAGAATATATATTGATTCTAGTACACAAAGAAATTGTATTCTACCAATATGAAAAAGTATATATACAATGATTCTATAAAATAATTTAAAAATACAGCAAATGCACCAATTATAGCAATGCACATAATAATTTTGGTCACTTTATAGGTTTGTCCATGAATACAAATGTGTTGTGGACAAAATGAATGTGATATTCCCATTCTAACTTAAAGAATACATTGCTTCATGATACTGTCAAATCTGATGGTATATGTAAAGCCAGCCACTCAGCATCGGGTCAATGAAAACACGACATGACATTGGAGTCCAAACAGGTTGAGTACAAAACACTAGTGCTGCGTGTATCAACCATACTTATTTTTTTTTAAGATTTTATTTATTTATTTGACAGAGAGAGAGAGACAGCCAGCGAGAGAGGGAGCACAAGCAGGGGGAGTGGGAGAGGAAGAAGCAGACTCCCAGCAGAGGAGCCTGATGTGGGGCTCCATCCCAGAACTCTGGGATCACGCCCTGAGCCAAAGGCAGACACTTAACGACTGAGCCACCCAGGCGCCCCGACCATACTTATTTTTTAAATGTTTTATACTCTACAACAAATACGTTTTTGACATCATCACATGGAATTGTAATATTTATCAGAATCCAATCAGAACCATAAGAAATCTCTTGGTCTTTGCTCCTCCCCACTTGACCTACTTTTCCAATAGTAGTTCCAATTTTAAAATACAACTCCTTTTTCTAAGTCCTTAGGCAAAACACAATGACCTGTTTTCTGCCATAATCTGCATCCCATCCATAACCAAACTACATGAATCAACCTTCAAAACACATCCAGAATCTTGGTACTTCTCTCTACCTCCATCACAGCCACCTAGGTCCAAGTTACCATCATCTCTTGTCTGGAATATTGCAGGACCTTCTAATTGGTCTCCCTGCATCCATTTATGTGTCTCTATAACATGCTGTCAACAGTAGCCAGAGTCATTTTTTAAAAATATTTAAATCAGAAGATGTCAGCCTTTTGCTCAAAACCTCCCAAGGCTTAGGCTTCTCATCTCATTCAATTCAATGTCTCTTTGTAAGAGCCTACAGAGCCCCATATACCCCTACCCAATTCCATCCCTCCTGACTTCTTTGGAGCAGATTAGGTTAATCTCTTATAATTGTCCGCTTTGTTCACTCCATCCAGCTGTATCGGTTACTTTGCTATTCTCAAAAACACCAGGCACACATGCACCTCAGGCTTTAGCACTTGTTTTCCTGTAGCTGGAATGTTCTTCTCTACCTCCATATGGTCCAGTCCCTCCCTTCTTTCATTATTTTCTCAAAGGCTACCTCCTCAGTGGACTTCTCCAAGCCCATTCCTTTAAAATTCTAGACCTCTACCTCCTTATGCCTATTCTCTGCTTTATTTTTCTCTATCATATTTATTGCCATCTGACATACTCAGATACTCTATATTTTATTTATGTATCTGTTTGTTATCAGTATCCCCTTCTCCTAAGAGAATGGAAATTCCATTAGAACGAGTAGTTTTGACTCTTCTGGCCACTGTTGTATCATCAGTGCCTAGGATTATCCTGGAATGTATTAGATGCTCAATAAATATGTTTGCATGAATGAAGTGATGATTCAGAAAGGAGAGGTAAATCTGGAGAATCTGTAATTTGACAAGACAGGAGGTGCTGGGGCAGAAATTACTGGAAACACAGAGGCACTGGCATCATGAACCATATTTCTTTTACTGCCATAATCAACACATTGCTTCTTACCAAGTAAATGACCAAATTGGAATATTATTCTGAGATAAGATGGCTAGCTTGCCAATCAACAATAAACAAACATGTGGTGCTCTTATATGCATTGCTCAGTTTTACCCTCCAAAGAATTCTAAGAGCAATACAGGACCACCTCTGACAATAAGAGGAATTTGGATTCAGTTACATTAAATATCTCACCAAGGATTACATATCTAGTGACAGAGTCTGGGATTAGACTTCTGCTTTCAATCAGGAATGCTTACACCATTTGAAACAAAACTAAGTTTATTTTTCTTTAAGATCCTTTGAAAGATTCTAAAACCATGTTCAAAAGAATACAGTGTTTTTATCAGCTCGACAACAGATTTTTTTAACAAACTCATGAAATTTCACTGGCTTCTATTTAGAACCATACCATTCTGTTTAATTCTTTGCTGCTATGAGGGACAATGTATTCTCCTATACCACCTTCAAATGAAAGCACTAAGCAAGCCTCATTCTATTTCTATCTTGACAAAGCCATCCTGATAGCACTCAAAAAAGTACTAACTTCTTGAAGTGGCAGACACGTGGTTATGGTTCCAGAAATTCAAATGGCATTGAATCCAAACATATTTGGAAGTTGTAGATTCCTGCCATCATCACCACATGTGTGCTACTCCAAATAGTACTTCACTGAATGGTGCTTTTAAGAACCTCACCTTTTTTTTTTTAATTGAGTTACTACTAAGTGCTAAGCACAGCCTCAGGAATAGAAACAAAGATGAATAAGGCAGCCTCCCTATGCACAAGGAGCATACAAATGTCTAAAGATGACACATGCTAGTAAACGTAGCATGCTATATTTTAAAGAACATTGGAATAAAACTAAAAAACCCATATGGGATTTCCCCCCTCCTCAAAATCACACTTTCCTTCAATGGCAGGCATAAGTATCACAGCAGAAAAAACAGAATTAGGTATGGAAATAAAGAGAAAATAGAGGTTAATTTTAACAGTAACCAGAAATACCAGCATTATATAGGTTTTAACAGATTTCTTAAAATGTGGTAGTACGCATAATCTACCTGAGAAATGGCATAAACATTTTAAAAAGTACAAATTCCTGAGCATCACCCATAACTACTGAATCGGTGTCTGCATGATGGGGAAAAGACTCAGAAAGGTACATTTTAATAAAGCCTTCCAGGTGATTCATATCCACTGCAAAGTTTAACAACTGCTGAGCTAAGGAAAAATGTGATGAATAACCTAAAACAAACTATCCTTTAAGCCTTTCAGTAATAATTGACAGATTCCTTTGAGGGTAGGAAGTGGAGGGAGATGCTCAGGAAGATGAATGTAAACATTTCTTCTCTTGGTAAAAGCTTTGTATTATTTGTAATTTGACAACTTTTACAATGCAGGTCAAGACCACACATTGACAGTTAAATTTAGCATTTTAAGTGCTATGAAGAACTGCCTTAGTTATGAAAACCAGCCAAGAACCCAAGTGGTTTAATCCATTACCCAAGGTGAAAGTCTCAGCCAGTTTTGAAGAGTTATATTTTCAAAATGAGGCATCACATTTATTTCTGTGATAATGTGTAATGTTGCAACAAAATTTAAGTTACTACCCCTTAGAGATTATTTTTGTAAAGCCTTCACAATACATATCATCTTATGATTTCTTACTCGCATTATGACAAAATATAGGGTAATTTTAAAGGATTGCATTTAGCTGCCACTTGACAAAATACCACAAAGAAAGGGGGGTTGTTTCAGTCAGTAGAATCCTGACCACGGTAATGTCTAAGAATAAAATAATTCTTAAAGTGAAAAACTTTAACTTGTAGATAGCATTAATAACACACAACTCATCTGTACATTTACTCCTATTAAAAAATCTGTGAAGTAAATGCTAGAAAACGAAAATCCATTTGGTTACCTCTCCATGCTTCTCTCTCTCCTACTTTTCCTTACTAATATATAACTGGACATACACTAAGGAGAAATCTCAGAAACTCATCAGCCAGCTGAACTTCAAATATGGTTGATTGTACAGGTTATAATTAGGAGTCAACAAAATAAAATCTGTGTGTAAAGTTTGGCCACGGCTTGCTCCTTTTTCTTTCTTTCTTTCTTTCTTTCTTTCTTTCTTTCTTTCTTTCTTTCTTTCTTTCTTTCTTTTCTTTCTCCCCTCCCTCCCTCCCTCCCTCCCTCCCTCCCTTCCTTCCTTCTTTTTTCTTTCATTGCTGGCAAGCAAAGAATGGTTTTAACATTTTAAATGATTGCAAAGAAAAACAAAGAATATGCAACAGGTACCTTCTATGTCTCCCAAAGCCTAAAATATCTACTATCTGGCCCTTTGCAGAAAATGTTTGATGACCCCTTTTGTTACATTATATGAAGAATCCTGTAAAAATGTAGTGACTAAGCAGATTGCTTTGCCTTCCATTAACAAGGCTGAGAAGTTCATTATAGAATTTGGAAGAGTGATATAATGGACTAAAACTAAGACCAAGTGAATAGCAAATCAGAAGGAATATAAAATATGGTAATAAGAAGAGAAGATTCTAAAATAGTATAAAATGGAAAGGTGTAGGCCCATCTGGTGAATAGACAAATATCTTTACAAACTTGCAATGAGTTGAAAGTACCAGCATATTCCTGAATAACAACTGATCCTCATAGTAATAAATGTGAGTGATCTCAAAATTGTGAGTATGGCTTACTAAAGAATGTATTTAAGTCTAAATAAACTCCATGAGGGTAGGAATTGCATCTATATAGTATCTAGTCCAATAGTTGGCTCAGAGAGTTCAACAATATTTGTGAACACATGAAATAAGAGAACTTCACTCTTATTCACTCTAATAAATAAATTAGTGCTCATAGAATGCCTTCCATTATTGTGGCATTAACTCCCTAATAATATTGATAAATAAGACAACACTGTACATTAATACTCACACCTTGCTCCTTAGTCCCTCATTTTTTGTCTACATTTGGAGGGTTTATAATGTTGGTCACCCAAAACTTTCCATTTTTCTCCAACAGAGATATTCATTTCTGTCTTTGTACAACTCTAAGAACTCTTTTGAGAAGAAAATAAAAAGCAAAACAAAACAGAACAAAACACACACACATACAATTATTATCCCTTCTTCCATGTCTTCTCTTTTTATCCACCCAAAGAATTTCTCGTTTACGTGTGTAGTAACCTTAACCTGCCCAGTGTTAAGATGTTCTAACGGATGACACAAAATCCCCTCTCTAGCCCTTGGGTCAGCCACAGGGAAGAATGGGTGCTACTTGGGTAGTAGTTAGAGACTTTAGAAGTCTTCATAAGGGTGTGGAATGCCTATGAAAAAGAAACATGAACATCAGAGACTTCCATGGTGGTGGCATAAACTTTTGCTCAAAATGCTACAAGCTATACAATGGATTAATGCTAAAACTAGATCCTCTTACACTTAAAAAATATTTTACTGTTTAATCCTATCACCTTTCTTCTTACCACTCTCTTTTGTGATACTTGAGAACCTTTCAACCACCATACAAAATAACAATTATTAGAATCAGAACACAGAGGAATTTAATTGAATCACACAGAACTTGAAAGGCCATAAATTACTATTGTACCACTTGGATGCTTTCCAGGATACGGGAAATGAAAGGAATGACACTATTTTTTAATCATTAAAATAGAAAAAAAAATCACCTAAAATTGCAAAAGCAGTTAAGAAATAGAAATGAAAAAGAGGGCTTCCTAACAGAAGGTTGTCTAAAGTAAATTTTAAAGTATATTTACCATATTTATCCAGTGCAATCAAACATAAATGGCACTTGAAGAACAACACTACAATGGATGTTATAACTAGATTATCTTTATTTACCACCAGTACTTTCAAAGGAGGCTAGAAAACCTGTTAAATACACTTCATTCTCTGTCCAGAGTGTTCACAATCTTAATTAGTAGTAACAGATAAAAGAAAAATAAAATGAATGATGTTGAAATGCCTTCTAATTAAACTAATAGGTTTCAGCTGTGTTCACATTAGCAGTGAATCAAGAGAAAGGAGTGTATGGAAAGTATTCTAAATAAAACTATATGTATGCCCTATTTGCATTAACTGCAGAAATGCTTCTGGGAGTGATTGATGTGACAAATTATACCTCTACTACCAAATGAAACATTAGATAGAATGCTAGATTGGCAACTAGAGCCTTGATCTCCTAGAATCTTCCACTAATTAGCAATATGATTTTAGGCAGTCACTTAACCTTTACAACCCGTGTTATGGACTCACCCACTGTTAGGATATGCATGTAATTCCTATTATATAGATCATATGTTTAGATCCTAGCCCTCTGTATTAAGGTATATTTACTTTGACAAAGACTACAAAATGTTCATCAAAAAATACTGCCTCTTCTTAGGTACACAGTAGACTGTACTTCCTGCTTCCCTAGCAGTTAAGTGTGACTGTAAGACTGAGTTTTAGACAGCAGAATATGAGTGAATATGATGCGTGCCCATAAAATCCTCTACTCCCTCGTCAGTTGGCATGGAGATGACCGTGACAACCTGTAAAGCCAAATGTTAAAAGACTATGGAAGAGAGTTCACTTGCCAAACTGTTTATCATCTAAGATTATGACTTGAACAAGAAATCGTTTCTATTGTGTTAACTCACTGAAAATTTCAGTATTTCTATTATAAAAGATAACACTACCTTAACCAGTATCTTTGCTCAAGCTGCCACAACAAAACGTCACAGACTTGGTAGCTCATAAACAAGAAAAATACATCTCTCACGGTTCCGGAGGTTGGGAGTCCAAGACCAAGGCATAAGAATAGTCACATTTTGGTGAGAGCTCTCCTCCTGACTCAAAACGGGGGCTTTCTTGCTGTGTGCTCATACGGTTAGAAGGAGGCTTGGGATCTCTCTGGAGCCTCTGTTGTTAAGAGCTCTCATCCTATTCATGAAGACTCCACCCCCATGACCTAATCACCTCCCAAAGGCCCACTTACAAATACCATCATCTTTAAAGGTTAGGTTAGAGCATATTGTGTCACCGAGGGCTAAGAATGCCAGTTACTATGTCAATAGTAGAGAAGTGTGAGATCTGTTAATTGAATTTCAGAAATGTGAAGAAGAATACTGGGTCTGCTACAGACCAGGAATCATACATTTTCTGGGTGGTAAGATGGAACTTGCCATATGGAAAAAAGCCATGAGCTAGATAAACTACCTATATGTTATACTGTCTTCTGTAGACTAGAGCTTACGGAATACTGATTCTGTGTCATGGTCAGAGTAAGGCAGCTACAGTAAAAGTGATATACCTACACTTTCTAAGTTAAACTATATAAAATATTTTTGTATTCATTTTCTTTTTGTTGTCTTGATTTTTTATTAATGTATTAATTCTAAATTCCAAATTGATTCAAGTACTTTAAGTTATATCAAAGAGGGGATTTGTGACCACGATTTTCTCCTTTTATATCCTATAATTCAATGATACCTCCTACTGGTATCTTAGAATAAAATGTAAAATTCTAGGCATGGAAGAAAACTTATAGTACAACAAAGCAAGGAAAGTGGCAAAACAAAGAACTCTGTAAGTGGATAGAGAACAATTTTAAAATCTAAGTTTATTAAGTCTTCAAAAGTTAAGATGATTATATGTGTATTCTTTTAAAAGCCTCCTTCTGCTGACACATATTCCCCCATTTAATCAGGCAAGTATGGCAAATTAGGTAATTGTGATCTTGAATGTGCCTAATTTATCATCTGAAAGCGCTTTTGATTATTTTTTTAAAGATTTTTATTTATTTATTTATTTATTTATTTATTTATTTATTTATTTTTAACAGAGAGAGAAAGAAAACATGTGCTCACAAGCAAAGTTAACAGCAGAAGGAGAGGGGCTCAATCCCAGGACCCCGGGATCATGACCTGAGCCAAAGGCAGATAGATGCTTAACCAACTGAGCCACCCAGGTGCCCCAGTACTTTAGATTATTATTGCAACCAGTTCATTGAAATGACTGATAAATTCTGTTTAGAAGTAAAGGGCTAAATGGGAATTATAATGGTGAAAGAACAGTGGGTGGTGTGCTCAGGACAGTTGTTCAACAAATATTAATTTGTATCTAGCATTGGCCAGCCACTGTGGACACTAGGATGGCATTATATGGTCTCAACTCTCATGGATATTAAATGCTATTAGGATACTGACAATGACAAATAAAAGTTTGCTAGCTACTATGAAGTGATATGTACTGAATACCCTGGTAATATAAGATCGTCCCCTAAATCATAAATGTTCTTATTTATTTGTCACTTTTCATGCATTATGCACTGTGTTTCACAAATCTTAACTCATTCTGCTTTTCCCAATAACCTTATAAAGCTGCTGTTATTACCATACTTTATAGGAGAGTAAAATAAAGGTCAGAAAGGCTACAAAGCTAGTGAGTAGCAGAGCTGAGATTTGAACCCAGTCCTTCGAATTCCAAAGCCTATGCTCAAGATCCAGGGATGGAGGGTAAGTAGAGGCAGCGTCAAACGTTATTTTGAGAATGTTGGAAAGCTCTACAGGAAAGAATGCTGTGATTCATGACTGATGTCTGTTATGGGTGTGGAACAGAGAGTGATAGCACAAACGCTGTAACTGACATTATATTTGAAACATGCTACCTTTCATGGCCATACCATGCAAGCAAAATGGGAGGATGAGGAGAAAGTAAAGTACAATATGTGTTTTGCTTAAAATGGGTGGGATTAGGGAAGGGAAATTGAGATCTGAATCAAATGCTGTGTTTGCTTTAAATTCACATTTCCCCCCTTTTTTAATACCAGGAATTTATTCTTGATTAGTTTGCTGATCATAGGAATAACAACAACCCCCTGAAATGACTGATGTCACAGCCAGACTGCCCTGCCACTAAATGCAAATCTAATCTGTTGGTCTGATCTGAATGCAACATGTTTCCCCCTCAGAGAACACAAAGTGGGGAAATGAAAATAGCCTTCTTGAAATGAAACAATTCCTTTACAAGAAAGATCCCACAGAAATATTTAAATTTACACTTTAGTTCAAGCTGTTAGTTTCCTTGCTCACCACAAATAGAATCAGTACATATTGGATATGAATGTTATTCAACATGGCTCTGCACTGTGAGGTTAGGTAACTCCTCAGTGCAGTTAGAGGCCTCCAAGTCATAAACTGCCTTTTTTGGTTTGCTTTAAATAGGAACTCTTAAGTTCCACCACATTAAACTCAGGTTGCCATTTATTCCTATACAGTACAGGTGTAGGGACAATAGATGAGAAGCTCTAAACTCAATGAAGATAACATTTTTCTCTCACTTGCATCGTTTTGGATGCTCATGAAATATTTAAATTTTTTTATAGAACAGTTTTTTGTTTTGTTTCTGTTTTGTTTTTCTGAGAGAGAGGGGGAGAGAGAGGCGGGGGGAGGAAGGGCAGAGGGAGAGAGAGAGAATCTTAGGCAGCATGATGCAGGCCTCGATCTCACAACCCTGAGATCAGGACATGAGCCAAAATTATGTGTCAGATGCTTAACTGACTGAGCCACCCAGGTGCCCCTATATAACAGATTTAAATAAAATAAAACAAAACTAGTCCAACCTATCTGTAGTCAGACATGGAGCTAGTTATAATGATATACATAGACTTACATGGTTCTTCGAGTTTTGTTTCCAGTGGCTACATAAATTTCAGTGATCATTTATTCCTGAGGGTACCATAGATGGGATTATACATTTGAACAAGATTCTTAATTATGATATACTGTGTTGTCAGTGTACACAAGGTTTTAATCACATTACTTAGGGAATAAATACAAAGCCAGGAGTTTGCTGTCAGCACAATGATAACTCTATCTGATTAGAGCCAAAAATATGACTGAATCTATTTGTCTAGCTCTGTCAGACGTGTAAGTGCCACTTCTCCAGGGGTGATGTGGTTACTTGCAAACTGTCAAAAGAGCCAACAGAGAAATATGGTGGTATATCTTGGAAATTTCTCATCTGGTTGTGATTCTTTTGGATAATGGAGCTAATATTCTATTTAACTCTGTATATCTATTAATCTAATATATGCTCTAGGTACAGAAGTAGTTCAGTAATTATTTTTGAGTAACAAACCGTTTAAGAATTTTTACAGTAACTACATAATATATGAAAGAGTTTCTCCCCTTTTCCTTCAATCTCTATCATTTCTGGGATTGATAATTTGGTAAGGAACGTGTATTTGTGTTAACTCCTTCAAAATTAATTTTTAAATACTTGATACAATAAATTACAAATATAAGCAAAGAAGTAAGAATGTGCATGCTTAGGGAAAAAACTGGGGGCCAATTTTATTGACAAGTGCAGCTTAATGTACATTATAAACAGTTTCAAGCAATCTTAAAAAAACAACTTCAATAGTTAAGAGTCTCTTTCCTGATTTGTCTCTCTCTTTTTTCCCTGTGCTCATTTGTTTTGTTTCTTAAATTCCACATGAGTGGAATCATACAGTATTGGTCATTCCTGATTTATTTTGCTTACCATAATACTCTCTAGCACCATCCACATTGTTGCAAATGGTAAGATTTCATTCTTTTTTATGGCTGACTAATATTCATATATATATGTATGTGAATACATATATTCATACATATAATATATATTTATAGCTGATTACCCCTTCTTTATCCATTCATCTGTCAATGGAAACTCGGGCTGTTTCCATTGTTTGGCTATTGTAGATAATGCTGCTATACACACTGGGGTGCATGTATCCCTTCGAATTAGTATTTTTGCATTCATTGCATAAATACCTAGTAGTGCTACTGTTGGACTGTAGGACCGTTCAACTTTTAACCAAGAAACAGACTTTTAACTATAGAGAACTAACTGATAGTTACTAGAGGGGAGGAGGACTGGGGATGGGTTACATAGGTGATGGGAATTAAGGAGTGCACTTGTTATGATGAGCACCAGGTGATGTATGGAAGTGTTGAATCACTAAACTGTACACCTGAAACTAATATTACAGTGTGTTAACTAACTGGAATTAAACTAAAAACTAAAAAAAAAAAAAAAGACTTCAAAAAGAGAAAGGTTCTCAATAGAAAATATTTCCACCAAAGTTTGCAAATTTGAAGTTTCCCTCTTTCTGCTCTTTTACACTCTAATCCTCTGATATATTCCTAAATAAGCATATGCATGTTTGTCTTTGGCTTCCATTCAGCCATCAGAGTCCAAGACACAGCATACCTCATCCTTCTCTCAAACTTCTTCCCTAAATTCTTTTTTTCTTATGTGCAGCTTATTTCAACTAGATGTTAAAAGATAACAATATGATTTTGCTAGTATCCGTCAATGTAAACATAACTAATAAGGTAATTTTCCAAGGAGTATTTATTCTTTTTCAGGATAGTTGTTTACACATCCATGTATGTATCTAAATGCCGGTGTAGGCATTGTGGTAAGTATTCTTAGATGCATCCCTATGCAGACGATATACCTCCTCTTGCTATGAGTTAATCTGGTCTTGGTTTTCAACTGACCTATCTGAAACAGACTGACTTAATATTAAGTTTTATGCATTGCATTAAAAATGCCAAAGTATACATTTATAGTTCCAACTTAACATCTTTCAGGAATTAACTTTCTGGAGAACATACATGCACACACACACACACACACACACACACACTATGTACAGTAAGTATTTTAGAACTGCCTTTACAAGATGTGAGCACACCAATTATCAGCAAATGAATTTAGTTTACAGAGTTAATCCCTACTGAAAACAAAATTACTTAGAAATTGGAAGAGATTAGAGATTTAGGACTCTAGTCATGAAGTTAGTGTACATTCTTGGATTCTGAAAATATCTCTATGCATCATGATGTGTAGTGAAAGAGCTACTTCATCAGCAATATGAAGGAATCCAAACACAGAGCCTTTATTCCTCTCAAGCACATTTATCACTTTTACTTCCCACCAATTTTAAGAAATTAATCTCCACAGATACACTGCTTCTTTCCCTTCTTCCCTTAGTTACATTTTCCTTTACCTTTTCAAATGTATAATTTGACTGTCTTCTGCGTACCTGCTGTGCAGAAAGCCTGGGTCAAGCTTAAAGATATTCACAAGAGAGCACATATCACATTCCATGTCTCTTGGGCATGTATAGCGCAGTGTATTGCAAACTGCAAGTTGTAGTTGCAACCATTAATAGGTTATGAGAGCAATCTAAAGAATGTTTACAGGAGCACCTGGGTGCCTCAGTCGGTTGGGTGTCCAACTCTTTATTTGGGCTCCGGTCATGATCTCAGGGTCGTAAGATCGAGCCCTGCATCAGGCTCTGCATTTGATGGGGAGTCTGCTTGAGATTCTCCCTCCCTCTGCCCCTCTCCACCTCTAAAAATAAATAAATAAATCTCAAAAAATGATGTTTACAGAATTTCTTAAAACATGGAATAGACTGGAACTGAATAGGGCAAACAAAACAAAACAAAAGTACGTCATGTATAGGGTAAAAGGTGATTGTTTAATAAACTTTTGATTCAGGTTGTGTGTGTGTGGAGTAGGCTGCAGTGTGAAATATATTACTTATTCTGGATCCCAGTGAAAAAGTTTTGAAAGCCACTTTAATATAAGAAAGGAGATCGAGTTGCAGTTTTCATAATGGCAAAGTCTACTTCAGCATCGTATCTAATGTAGTACTCCCTCTTTATAATCAAAATAATCAATATGGTAAAAACTAGCTTTTCTCTCCTTTGGCTAAACACGCCATAATATAATTTTTTGATAGTTCATGTGACTAGTTGGTTTATTCAGCTACTTTTATGTTCTCATTATTAACCACATGCTAGTCTTAACTAAGTTTAAATAAAAAGAGTGTACCACACAGCCCACTGCATTCATGCGTGTATCATAAAAATGAGAATCTTCTTTTTAGTTACAGTAAAAGTTGACCTCAATATAAAAGATTTAATACCTCACATGATCAGGAAGTTCACCTCCTTCCTACCTAGTCTGTTTGGTAAAGTGAGAATAAAGAGAGTCAAATGAAATTTTCAAGCTAAGTAAATTTAAAAATATGCATGTATGACCTCAATCTACACAATTATTCATAAATCAGACCTAAGGATAAGATCTTTATCATAAATTTTCTTTCAAGACGTTTATTTAACTAAAAACACCATATTGCATACATATCAACCACTAAGTGCATATAAACTAACTGTAAATAAACAGTAAGGCTTCCTTGGCAACCTGAAACGGCAAATCCATTTCCCCACCACAGAGTTGTGCAATTTTATTTCTTTTTTACATTGGCTATGAGAATGAGCATTCACTTGCTTTACTATTTAGCCCTATAACTTTCCTGGGTTTTCCAGGCAGGTGTTAAATCATGGAATTGGCTTGGAATTTCTTGTGAGATTTGTCTTGGCATAAATCTTGTTGCTCTTTTCTATTGCTACTTTATTTCACCTTCGTGATTGCTTCAGTTATGTTCCCTCTCCCTTCCCCTTTCTGGGAAGATACGAGGTAAAAACATCATTAAAAAAATCATTGCTTTTTCTGTCTCAAAGAGAGGTATTCCTACCTCACAGAATCCTCTACTACCTTCTTTGCCTGCTAAATCCTTCAATCTTCATCATCTCTTCAATTCTTCTGTAATAGCCCTTAATATTATGTTTGTATGTATTTGTGTGCAAATCACTATGGCGATTGATTTTCTTTCTTTCTTTTTTTAAAGATTTTATTTATTTATTTGAGAGAGGGAGAGAGATACAGTACGAGCAGGGGAGAGAGGGAGAAGCAGGCTCCCTGCTGAGCAGAGAGCCCAAGGTGGGGCTTGATCCCAGGACCCTGGGATCATGACTTGAGCTGAAGGCAGACACTTAACCAACTGAGCCACCCAGGCACCCCTATACCAATTGGTTTTCTTTGCAAAAATAATATAAAGCATTTATCATGGATATTTCTGATTATCATCAGTATTCAATAATCTGAGCTCTGTGAAAATAATATGCTTCCTGTTTATTTTCAAATGACTTAAAAAGTTTAAGGTTACAAACTTTTTTCTTAAACAATGACTAAAAGTACTCAACAATGTGGCTCACTTCATGTTCAAATCATAATAAATATGGATTTTCAATATGGCTCCCAAGAGATGACAATAATGATTATTTAAACATGTATTAACAATAATATTTTGTATAGGCAAGAATTACAATAAATAAGAGGGGCTACAGAATGTATTCGACATTTGGCTAGCACACAGATCTGAGTAAATATTAAAAATTTACCCTAAACGACGTACTTGTCAGCAGACATCCTGTACTGTTGCTGTGTACTAGATGTGGCTGTTTTGATGCTGTGAAGGAACGCTAAAGAGAGCATTCATACCACTGCATGGAATAGCCAGTTTTGGAGATAAGAGTTCACACGAGGACAGCACTTTGTTAGAATTTAACATATACGGGATAAATTGTGTTCCTCACCCCCCCAAAGATACAGTCAAGTCCAAATCCCTGTTACCTACGAATGTGACCCTATTTGGAAATAAGGTCTTTGCATATGTAATCAAGTGAGGTCCTACCAGAGCGGGGTAAACCCTAACCTGAGTATGACTGGTGTGTTTCTGATAAAAGGAAAACGGACACAGACATAGATACACAGGAAGAACGCCGTGCAAAAATGGAGGCAGAGATGGGAGTGATGCATCACCATGCCAATGATACCAAGACTACCAGCAACACCAGAAACTCAGAGAAAGGCAAGAACAGATTCATCCACTAGAGCCTTCAGGGAGACCATGGGCTTACTGACAGCTTGATTTCAGACGTCAAGCCTGCAGATGTGAGATAATAAATTTCAGTTGCTTTGAACTGCCTCTTTTATGGTACTTGTTATGGTACTTGTTGCAGCCCTAAGAAACTAACAAAGGTGTGCATTTATAGCATATACTACTTTTTATGTGCTCTTCTCATTGATATGTATGGTTCTGCAGCAACTATGAGAATGTTAGGATTAAGCAACTGCCATTATTACACAGAAACTCAGAATTCTGACCACCTTAGGGTTGTACAGACAATGGACTAAAGAGACAATGAACTGAAGTTGTATAGACAACAGTCTAAAGAAAAAATGGACTAAAACTGTCACTAGAGGATTGAATGGGGAGTAAAAGGGAGAAAAAAAAAGACATACAATAAAGAAAGAGAAGAAAGAGCATGATTGTGAGCAATGAAATTGGGTTTCCCCACTTCTGGAGGAGAGAGCCAAAAAGGTGATAGTTCTCACCTTTTGCTTAGACTTCACTTAAGAAGTGTAGTGATCATATGTGAGATACTTAATGGTCTTATCAAAATCTAATCTAGGGTCAAGCAGGAAAGGTTATGAACAAAAGCTCCATGGAATCTCCAAGCCTCTGTCCTCCCTTTTCTAGTCCCAAAGCCAATCTTGGTTATACACTGTGTTGTCAATGCCAGGCAAATGGGAAAGAAAGTCCACTCATCTGAAGGAGAAAACTACTCTCACTAGATTTTATTTTATTGTATTCTTTACTTGTGCTTAGAAGAGGTCCCCTAGGAACAATCTCCCCGATAGCTTCAAGTATGTATTTCATGACCTACAAAATGCAAACTGGTTCCATTCCTATCTAAAATGACACTTTCTCTCCCTCTTCCATCTCAAAATTCTTATGCCTCATTTTATAAGCAAAGAAAAATCTCACCTGACTTATTGTCCCTAAAGCACTAACTAAAATAAAGATTCCCCACAAAGATTTAATTAATTAAGATATGCAAAAAATTATTCCATGCATATATCTTAGATCTATTATCTTTTATTTAACAGTACCATTTGAGCATATACTCATTTTACCCTTTTGATGTGATTTCTCTCTCTCCCATTTTTTTATCTTTGATTTTTAATAGAAATAATTGCAGCTAATGAAAAATAAAAGATAAGCCGATAAGATACTTTTGGTATTTTATTTGTATAGATTTAAAAGATAGATTTCACTTCAAGTGCCAATCAGAATTTAAAACTTTACAAATCTGGCTATGAACAACCTCAGCAAAAATTTTTGAGAAATGCCAAAAATCAGAGGAAGCATATTTATTAACTATGATATGGCATACCACCATGTTGTGCACATTCTGCCATACACACAATTATTATTTAATTCTATTTATTTTGTCAGATACATGTATCTGTATCTATTGAGACACATAAAATGCTACAGAACCAGCAAGAGAAAAGCTGGTTCAGGTTTGTATGGCAGTAAGTCTATGTTCTTCCTACTCTTCCATCTTACTATCAGATGTATAGTAAATATTCAGGTCCACGCACCACCCACACAAACACACCATATCTACAAAACGTCACCCAAGGGTTAAGAACACTGCCTCAAGAGTTAGTTTCCTTGGATTCAAGTCATAGTTGATATATTACTTTTGTCTCCTTGGGCAAATTAATTAATCTTTATGTGGCTCACTTTCTTCCTCTATAAACTGGGGTTAATAATAGTACATTTTTTGTAGGACTGTTGTAAACATTAAATGAGTTAATTTACCTACAATATTTAGGAAGTACCTGCCGCATAGCAAGTGTAAAAATTAGTATTATCTTATCCATACACCTGCAAATATTAGTTTATTCATACAAACACAAATACGTGTCTGTATCATAGAATCATCAGGTTGGTGATTATATAAACCACAAAATATAAAACACAAAGTGCCCAGTTTTATTGTCAATATAAAATGCTTTGTTTTCACAAGACTTCATGAGTCAAATCACTATATATGAATACAGCAAAAAAAAATTGCTCAACAGTTTTTTAGCATAGATATATTATAAAGTTTCAGAAAACATAATAAACTATGGGAAAACTAGAGAAGCTGTATAAATTGATAGAAAATATGCTCAATTTTAGGAGATTTGAATTTAATCTAATCTAATCTGTACCCCTTTGTGCTACAGTCCAGACTAACCATCAATCAGCAGATGATTGCTATTATACTTTAAAGGGAATATTACTTTAATATAAGTCAAACTTTTTTATGCATAATATACTGCCTGGCACATAGTCAATCCTCAGTAAATATTTAGTGGATTTATTGACTAGTTCATAAGGAAATTATAACATATATATAAATAAGAATGACATAATCTTCATTATTTAGCATTCAAACATATGGAGAACTATTTGATAATATCCTTGCCATGTTTCTTGCCCCAAATTCTTTTTCTTCAGAGGAAAAAAAATTGCCAATTTAGGGCCCTAATTGCTATGCCAACTAATACTAACATACATCAATTCTTGTTTTTACTCTCAGTCTAAAGACAGACTCACCTACAATATGAAGAGCCATATAATCTATACAGCTCTTGATTTAGTCCCAAGGGTCCCTGTCTGGCATCCTGACCTTTAAGAAGAACTTTGAGGATTATTGTGTTACCCGTGTCTTATCAGATATGCTTCACAGGTAAGGCATAAAAATTCTTAGCTGGCACATGGTTTAGGAATGTCCTCTCGGTTATTAATCAACAAGTCATCTTTGGTTCATTTCAGTTTCCTTTCCTTTTTTTTCCTTCAACTGATTTATCATTGACAAAAACTTTGTGAAAGGTAATGGCAGAAAGGTTTTGGAAGATTTACAAGGTTGTAGTGAAATTATGCATATGGTATTGAACACTCTCTCACAGGTCATGTCATATGTGAGGAATTTTACTTGTCACAGTGAAAATATTGGGGCTATGTATTTAATTCCATTAATAAGGTAATTTACTTATTTGTAAACTTTTGGACTACAGAAATTTTCAATTTGGAGGCCTCTGCACTCCATTATATTCTATTTCCCAAAATATAGGTCTGGATAATTAAAGGACCTTCTGACAGGGTGGCAAATAAACCTACAATATAAGATGGGTTGTAACAGATGCAGCGGATACTGGCAGCGCCCACACCCACATGAGACCTTTCTGTGTGCACCCTTCACCCCTTTTCCTGGTTATCTACATATGCCTGAAGTTTTCTGGGATTTTGTGTGTGTTTGTTTTTGTTTTAGTTGGAACCTTGTCGGTTAGGATAGACAGGCAGGCCAGAAATACAAGACAATTAATATCTCGCAGGGAGCAGCCTTCAACCAATATTCTCAGAAACCGTTGGGTAAATATACCAGCCTGTCCTTGCCATGAACAGATAAATCTGAGGCAAACACTTTGCAGCATTTTCCAAGGGAATCGAGTTTCAGTCACCAGTGTGGAAGCTATTGGCCATCCCTCCCTTGTATCACTTCTCTGCTTCCCTGCCAGTGTTCCCTGCATTTTCCAAATAAAATGCATGCACTTTAGTTCTGCTTCTGGAAGAACCCAAACTTAAGCTATGTGCCTCCACATTCTTTAAATAAACACTTGCTAAGCATCTTGTATGTTCTAGTTACTAGAAATACAGCAGTCAACAAAATGGTCAGAAAGTCCCAGCTTTAATGGAACCTTCCATTCTGGTGGATAAAAATAGAAAAAAATAAAGAGGGAAGAAAACACAGACGTGTGTGTGTGTGTGTGTGTGTGTGTGTGTGTGTGTGTGTGAAAGAGAGAGAGAGAGAGACAGAAAGAGAGACAGGGAACAAAGGGATAGGAAGTTAAGGGAAGACAAAGGATAAGGAATGGGAATATGATGACCAGGGAGACAACACTGAAAAGAAGATACTGGAACTGAAGGAGACTGAAGGAGATGAGGAGGGTACTCATGTGAGTGTTGGCAGAAGAAATGTTCTGGCTTAGAAAACAGTGATGTAGAGGTGCCTGGCTGGCTCAGCTGGTTGAGCATCCAACTTTTGGTTTCAGTTTGGGTCATGATTCCAGGGTCATGAGATTTAGCCCTGTGTTGGGCTCCACACTCAGTGAGGAGTCTGCTTGGGATTCTCTTTCTCCCTCTCCCTCTGTCCCTTCCCCCTCTCACACTCTCTCAAATAAATAAATAAATCTTAAAAAAAGAAGAAAAAGAAACAAAAACAGTGATGCAAGTGTCCTATGTCAGAAATATGCTGACCGTTTTAGATGAACAGCATGTCTGGAATGAAGTAGACAGCAGAGAGTTAGTGAGAGGAAGTCCAGCAACATTTTGTATGGACAGCTGAAGGGCTTTCGTTTATATGCCGAAAGAAATGAGAAGCCACAGAAGGTTCTGGTAAGAGAAGTAATGACCTGACTTGAGTTTTATTACCATCACTCTGGCAGTATTGAGAACAGCCTGCAGAATTCTGGGCACATTTTGAAGGCAGAGCCAACAGGCCTCACTAATGGTGGAAATGAACTAGGAAAGACTGACAGGATTCAGGGATAATCCCAAACTTGTTTTTTTTGTTTGTTTGTCTGTTTTATTTTTGTTTTCGTTTTATCTCGATAACTGGACAGCAGGAGATAAGGAAACTACAGAAAGATCAGGGATTTGATCATGAACATGTACAGTTTAAGCTCTATTTGAAATCTAAATGAACAAGCTGAGTATGCAGAAAGACATAAGACTCTAGAATCTTAAGAGCTAAGGGCTGGAGATGTACATTTAAGAGTTGTCAGCATGCAGAGGTAACCTGAAAATGAGAAAACTTGATGACATCATCAGGACACAATGTAGACAAGGAAGAAAAGATTGAGGACTGAGCCCTGAGCCCTCCAGTGTTCACAGGTCTGGACAATAGGGATGGACTAGCAAAGGATATTGGGAAGAAGCAGGGAATGAAATAGGGAAAGGACCAAAACAGAACGGTCTGTATTTCTGTCTACTTTCCTGTAAATTACAAACTTTCTAAAATGCACATATATTCCTGTAATTTAAAAAAATGAAACAGGTAAAATCTTATGCTCCAAAAGTAGCAAAAATATAATATCAAAATATTTTACTAAAATTCACAGTAAGGGGGTGCGTGGGTGGCTCAGTTGGTTGGTTGAGCCTCTGACTCTTGGTTTTGGCTCAGTTCATGATATCAGGGTCATGAGATCAATCCCTCATCTGACTCCACACTCAGCATGGAGTCTATTTGAGATTCTCTCTCTCTCTCTCCTTCTCCCTCTTTCTCACTCTCTTTCTCTTTAAAATAAATAAATAAAATCTTAAAAAAAATTCACAGTAAGTTTCTTACTTATTATATAATTTAATATTACCAGTTATTATAAAATTAAAGTTTTCTGTGAATCTTTGAGCCATATATATTTAGATTTCTTTAAAAATGGACATCACCAGGGAATACATACATAAAGCTAAAGTTAACATAAATGTAGTACATAAGAATCACTAGGTTAATTTGCTCAAAAAAGTGAATTTAATAACTGGCCATGATCCTCTCGCCATTGATCACCGACCAGCATTTAAATTAGAATCCATCCTCTACACATCCTCTGTGTCCATGCTTTGTAAACAAATTAAGATGACTTCCTTTAGCACATTACCATTTATTTGCCACCTTTTTTAAAGTAAGAAACATTATACCTCCTGAAGTAATTCTTCATGTAAAGGCATTAGCTAATATCTATTCATCAGCTAAGAAAGAGGAAGTTATTTTTCAATGAATTCAATCAACATAAATGCCAATGGTACAATTTGTAAAAACTGCTAAAAATCTATGGGGAAAAGGGACAAGAATAAATAATGGTAGTAATGACAACATTAATTCATCTTTATAAGTGCCATGTGTAAGACACTATAAGCACTTTGCATCACTCAATTTAGTGGTCAAAACAACTTAAGATGTGTTATTTAATCAAGCATACTTAGAGAAAAAGAATTAAAGAACTCAATTGCCCAAAGCTCAACTAGATAGTAAACAGTGAAACCAGATTAGATGAACCAACTCCAGAATCTACACTCTACCCTCCCTCATAATCTTTTCAGTTGAGTTCTACCTTTCTTTATCATATGCTAATTTCCACATTATCATGGTAACATTGGTAATCAACAAAATGGCAAATAATATTAAATATTTGTTGTATTATCATTGCTAGTTCCAGTAACAAAGATATAATTAGGACCTTTTCCTAAATAAAGAAAATAGAAAAGTTCAGTATTCGCTTTAACAAAAATTTAATGAAAGTTTTTTTAATGCAATTTTGCACACGTGCAGTAACTAGAAATTTTTATTTCAAGTAACTTTAACAAAAATATCCACCTTTATTTTTAGTCACCTGAAGTTATCTTTCATAAGTTTGGGAAGAGTGAATAATCTGTCTACATTACACCTTGAGCCTCTGGAAACCATACATAATATTAGTATATGAGGAAAGGTTCTTTTCTCTTAGTGAAAGATATTATGTCCTGGATAAAATCTGTACAGTTCATCCAGGCACTTCATCTTGCTTCCCAAAAGTTCTTAATTTCAGCCTTCCCAAGATGATTACGGTTAACAGAGCTTTTGGCAAGGGAAGCCTGAGACACAAGTTTTAGATTACTTCTCCCCACCCTAGTTGGTAGAATGGGAAAATCTTGTATTGACTGCAATGGTTCTGTTAATACACAGCAAGGGAGAATCCATTTATTCAGCTAGATTCTTCTAACTTCAATTGTCCCCCAGAGTAAAAAACAGGCACTTTGAGAAACTCATTCACTTTTTCAGACCTCTTGGGAAGTTTGCAAGAACTGCTCCAATATGCTAAATGGCACCCCAGTGAGCTCTGAAAATGCATGTACCTAACAAAGTACCCAACTCACTTTTTAGATGTAGTTTATACTTTAGGGGGAGCATCTAATTTAATATTTTATTATGAGTTTCTCTTGGTGGCTCACTTTATAGCTCTTTAGTTGCTATACCTATAAAATGATCTAGATTAGCATAGAGTATCCCAAGACAAAATGCAAAGAACCCTAAAATGTTTTCAACAATAGGGCAATTCCTTAGACTATGAAACATGGAAATATATCCACTTGAGTGCTAGATGTCTCTGAAATATAGTGCTATGAGAACTGTGCTTTCATCGTGGGGAAAAAGCAAAGAACTCATAATTAATTCGTATTCTAGTGGCTGACAAAATGAAAAGTGCCTCAGCCCCGGATTCAATTAACATATTTACCATATCCTTACTGAAATGCAGAAATACATTGGCTTGTGTTTATATAAATCTCATCATATTTCCAGTGGGAGAACAGAAATTTCAACATTTTATATGGATGTCCATGATCTATTTTCACCAACAGGAAAATAGTATAACAGGCAAACTTTATATGTAGTGCCTAAATTGTTCTCAACTATCTAGACAACTTAATAGTAACATTCATTCTTTATCAGACACTTCATTTCCTTATTAATTCTCCTTTGTATTCTTCTCAGTATCTTTATTGTTTACTTGGCTTCCTAATATTTAACATTCTCCTATTGGTTCTTCATTTCCCCTCTCTGCCTCTCAATTTCCTTCAGAAAGAAGGAAATTTAACCACGTATAAGAACAAACTCATTCGTTTTTTCCCTCAGTCATTCCCTCAATAAAAAAGATTACCTACAATGATCTATGCAGCATCTATGTTATGGAGGTTTACTTATCTTATTCCTTCCACATCTTTAAAGAAAGAAGATCATAGAAAAATATAGTACAGCTAAATCCCTATGAATGAAGTCTTTACCCCCACCATGTGAGTAATTCAAATGTGATGTCTAAGCCACACTCAAATAGACATAAATAATTAATTTTTTTGTCTCACAAATACCCCATATCAAACTGTCACTGGATCCAGCTGGATCAGATGACATCACTGCATTAGGCTATTTTGGGTTAGTACTTCAGGACTATTCTAGTCCTAGGTATCATTGCTGTAAAATAATAATAAAAATTGTAATATCAACTCATATTTGAATAGTGTTTTATTTTCTTCAAATCACCTTTTACATACATCATCTCATTTCTTGTTCATAATATTATGAAATAGAAGTAATTCAGAGAAGAAAATTCTAAATATTATAGCCATCTTTTATGCAAGTAAACAAAGACCAAAAAAGTATAAGTGACTTGTTCAACATCCAATTAAGCAGTATTTTAGCCTAGATCCAAATTCTGGTCAAATGTTGCTAATAAAATGCTACTATGTATCTCATCTACACAAGCACTTAGATAACGTAACAGGAATTATCAAAACAGTCAAGATCTCCCATCAAGGGAGTTGTTGGGAGGTGGAGTGGAGATTTGCACTATGGTTGTATTTTTCAGGGGGTAAGGGGGCACAGGACCTGCACCATGGACAAGTAGCATGCATGTAAAAAAGTCACGACTCTGATTAACGTCTTAGTTTCGCCTTGTTTCTCTAACAGCTTTCACTCAGAGTTTTAACAATCATTCTGACCCAAATTATCCCAAAGAAACAAAAGGAAACCATTTTTAAGAGCATGTTCCACCCCCATGCTCATTGGAGCATTATTCACATCACTCAAGATATGGAAACAACCTAAATATCCATCCAAAGATAAATGGATAAAGAAAATGCAAAGCACTAAATTTTGCTTCTAATAATTAATATATATATGCAGATTTAACATGCATATATGAAAACCATAATGACTTTGCACTTCAACACTGCACATTTCAGATGAAGAAAACCAATGTTTTTCGTTGAGTTTTAAAACCAGTTTGAGTACTGTGAGGATAGACCTCTTTTCCATTTACAGATGAGGAGACTGAGGCTTAGGTAGGTTAAGTAATTTGCTTACTGCCACACTAAGTGGTAGAAATATGTGATCTTCACTGGTTATCTTAATTCAAATAATTAATGGTATTTAGGACAAGTCAGCCATGAAAGTGATCTGAGAAATGTTTTTAAACATAAAATAATCCCATGGATTATTTGCTATTATATGGTTTTGCTCCATCTTGGCAACTGTGCTATCTTTCCACCCATTTATCCAGACTGTTTTTCAATCAAAAATAAAAAAAAACCTGAAACTCTTTTTCCATTTAAGTAATGTAAATAAAGCCTTGAGACTAAATAAGAAAAGAACACAACATACAATACAGCGCATATGTTTTATTACCATTGAAATGATATACAGTAATAACTTAAGGGTGAGACTCCAAACTATATTTTTTTCATTGTGGTGAAGGAAGAAATATAGTTCTTCAGGGAATGTAGTCACACATGTGATATGTATTACATCTGCAAATACATGAGTTTTATATTTCTCAGGAGAGAGTAGGCATTCCAGTTTTGAGTTTATTGGTTAACCTTATGGCACACTTCTGTTATTTATGTCTCCTGTTAGTGCATGGTGCCATGATGAAAAGGTGACCAAGGGATGCTTTAGCAGAACCAATTACTTCTTCTGGTCTTCTCTCCTACTGATAATCTTACTCTGATACTGATCATATTTTATCTAGTGAAATTGGAGAGTTGAGCCCAAGTCTAACACTTACTCTCCTTACTAAGGAGCAGACACTGCCATTCTCATCCCTATTATTCCATGGTGATTGGCACAGTACTTTCACCATAACAGGTGTTTGGGAAATGTTAGTAGCACTGGACAAAGAGTTAAACATTTACAATTATTTCTAGAATGTAAGCAAACAATGGTCAACACACACAAAAAACCTTTTGGAGATACAATAATGTTTCTAAGCATTGATTATCAGGTGTCTCCCTATTTCTTTCCTTAAGAATCAGAAAAGCTCAATTCCTAATAAATAGGTTGAGTCACATTTAATCAAAGAAGGTATAGAATTAAGTAACGGTACTCAGCAGAAAGATTTTCAGTGGATTTGTCGGGATGATAAAAACCTTTGAGACAGAAGTTGCAAATTCAGCAACCTCTATAAAGGGAAGAATGAACTTAAGGAAGAATAGCACAGGATGGCTGAAGGCATATGTTTAACAACCATATGTTTTGCTGAGTGCTCCCACTCACAGTTTAATGGGAGACTCAATATAAAATTCCACTTACACCTTAGTGCTTAAGGTAAAACACCGAAATGGCTAACATATGCTCAAAATGATTTAAACACTCATCTTCTCGTCCATACACATCTCTCTTGCAAAGAAATATAGTATGCAATGCAGGGCTCTGGAACTAATGAACCCAACTATGGAGGCAAAAGTCAGACACAAATACACCAGAAAGTACTGACACAGGTAAATGTATTAAAAAAGTACGGCTTCTTTTTTAACCAACATCATACGTGAAAACCTCCATCATTTTACTTCATCATCCATTCACAGAAATAATAATTATATTATATGGTGTGTCTACTTCAGAAGAAAGGATTCCTGCTTTGTCAATTTTCAGTAAATACAGGTTTGGCTAAAACAGTAACAAAAAAGCTCTAGACTATGGTTTTATTAATAGGTGAGCCCTATTCACATTTCTAAGGAGCTGGGAGAAGAGAAAACCAAGAACCCAAACTCCAAGTGGAAACAATATTCATCATTAGAAGGCATTACTTGATTAGATCCCTTACTTGGGGCAGGAAACCAGAAAAGAGGCTATCTTATGGTCCTGGAAGCCTTTAGGGAAAGGTAAGAATAGAGCTGGACCTATGAGAAATGGCATATCTTTCACTGAGAAAGGAAAAACAATAGGAGTAATGGCACGGACATGAGAATTACAATGGGAATTAAGGAAGCATGAACAGTGAGGAGACTGAGCTAATTTGAGCAGAGTGTTGGGGAAAATGGGAAATATGACTGCAACGGGCAATATATAAGCTTTAAGGTAAGGTATAGGAATAGAATTTAGTTTAAGAAAAGTCAAGGGGGAGATAAGGATTTATCAAGTATCTCAGAGACATGAGAGCAGGACTGTGATTTTTTTAAAAGGAAGATTAGTTAAGGGCGCCTGGGTGGCTCAGTTGGTTAAGCATCAGCCCCTTGGGCTCAGGTCATGATCCCACAGTCCTGGGATCAAGCCCTGTGCCCAGCTCCCTGCTCAGTGGGGAATCTGCTTCTCCCTCTGCCCCTTCCCTGTGTGAGCCTGCTTTCTCTCTCAAATAAATAAAATCTTAAAAAAAAAAAAAAAAAAAAGAAAGAAAGAAAGATTAGCCTAGCCATGTGATTTGAAGGAGAAGAAATGAGAGTCACTGAAGTTATATCTCACAGGTTCTTGCTGAAACACTGGCTTCTGGGTAGTTTCTTGCTAGGGCCTCCACTGGACTGTATACTGCTCAAGACCAGAGAAAATTTGGACAATTCTCTAATCCAACAACAGCACAATGCTTTTCTTTATTCAGATGAAGCTCCAGATGGGTAATACAGAAGGAAGGGAGGGAGAGAAAGTGTAAAGGGATAGGAAAAGAAGGTCCATCTTTAAAATTTAAGAATGAGATGATGGAAGCCTGGTAATCATGCAGCCGTGGGAACAGAACTCGAAGGATCCAAGCCAAACATGCCTTCTTCTTACATATTTCAGAAATCCACACTACATTACAGCTGTATATGCAAGTGTAATTTATGTAAATCCCAGTAAAAACAAAAACAAAAACAGAAACCCTAAGGGCCTAAGATACGATTTAATCCAATTCACTCACATTATTGATGATAAAACTGACACACAGAGATCCACAATTACAGAAATCCATAAGGAAAATTCAGGCAAATAATAAAGCAATGAAAGCATCACTGTAGGTATTTGAGCGTCACTGTGCCTCAGCTTCCTCATCTGTAAAAATGAGAGGAACACATAAAAGACTAACTACTGGACAGATCAGTTTGATTGACCGTAAATATTGTAATGCTATGGTTTTTACTGTAGATCAAGGAAATGAATGTTCATATTTGCTTTGCTTTGTTTTATTTTTGTTTTCGTTTTACATAACATTTCCTGATCTATTTCTTTGCTCTCAATATGAAACACTTTTCAAATAAACATTTTAAACAGATCAACATCATTTATAACTTTGCTAGAAGAAAGTGTTTATCATGAAGTAGCACATATATTGGGGTTACATTAATGTTGCATATGGCACTGAAGATGGAAGAGTTAAGGACAAAAATATAGGTTTATATATATATATATTTTTTTTTTTTTTCAAATCTTGGGACTATCACCTTGCTTTGTTAAATTACTGGTGATCCTGCTGTTAAAGATTTGATATTCTTTCACAATTTTCTCACACTACAAAGTTTCTGAAAACTTACTGGTTTTCTCCTTTGTAGAACAACAAAAATGCAATTTTGCATATGGAAGCATCTTGAAAATGTGTTCAGTTTTATAAGGGAAGAAACTGATGTACCAAGCGGTCATAGGTCTTGCTCAATAATAATATATCAGCTAGTCCCTCATAAAGTGTTTCTTCTCTCTGCCTACCACAGGATTCTGGCTAGGCTTCCTTTCACATGCATACAGAAGAGTGCCCTGCTCCTAAATGAATACTGTTTACAATAGTTTCTCGATTAATATCTCTTCTCTGGCTTGTAACAACTGAGGGGTCTGAGTTTTGATTATATTCTTTCTGTCTGGCAATTTTCTTTCAAGGTCATGACTGAAATTCAATTAGTTCAATCAATACAGAACTCCATCTAAATGGGTTTTATCGTTGGTCTCACAACTGAAAACCTGTAAAAAAACAAAAACAAAAACAAATGTGTTTTGTTTTGTTTTTTTTAAATGCTGACTTTGAGTTTTCAGATATAATTTCTTGAAACAATGCTCATAAATTAGACCTTGCCTGTTTACACACTGGCCTTTTATTACTATTGTAGTGGATTTTTTTACTACGTTAAAGTAATCAAGCAATTAGACATGTTCTTCTAAGCAAGCTTAATCACTCTCTTCTCTCTGGGTCAGACAGTAGGTCCTCTTTTCATTGTGATATAGTAGCACTTATCAAGGGGCCTGGTTACTCTCTGTACATTCTTCCTTAGTGAGTTCTGAAGACTCTCCTATTTGTCTTTACACTCCCAATATCTAGCATGCAATCTGGTGCTTGGTTGGCATACAATATACATTTCTGAATAAGCGAACCCAAATATTCAGTGAACCAAGTAAGGTCAAACTATTCTCTCTGAGCCAAAAAATATAGACACATTATTACAAAACTCCTTGTTTTTTTTGTTTTTGTTTTTGTTTTTAGTAACTAACACCATGCTGCCTACATTGCATTCAAATAAATACTTATTGGCTCACTAATCAAGTATCCAACACCCTGAGTGGGCTCTGACCAGGATAGACCTGGACACATTCACATGGTCAAGGTAGAAAAAAAGGTTCTGGTTAATCAATCTGGTTATCTAATCTTTGAAAATATAAAAATGGGTTTGATAATACACACAAAAAAATCACCTTTCTTTCATTTTCCAAAATAAAAATTCAGGAATAAATATGGAATTTATTTTGGAAAATGGAGGAAAAGAGGACATTTATGACAAAGCACATAATACAAATGTCTAATAATCTGAGAACAATAAGTTACTGTATATTTTTAAAAATTTATTTTTCAGCAATTGCAATATGGTATCTACTTAAAAATTATCTTTCCATTTGAAAAATTACATAATAAATATAAATGAATGTTACAGTCATTTGCTTTTAGTTACCATTCTTTTATTTAAAGAATCTTCTTGAAATTAATCTTTAATGTGCCTAAAATACAGATCTAACAGTTACAAAATAATGGTTACATATTATAAAACTATACTTAAAATACTTTTACTTTAACCTCAATGTTAAAAGTCCTCCTCTAGAAATTCAGATTAATAAATACCTAAATTCATTTTATCCAATAAAAAAATTTAAAAATATATATTTATATAGTTTTTAGTCTAAACTCCACTAGCACATATAAGAATAAAAATCTGACAATCAAATACTTAATCTGAAAGCAAGTAATTTTGGAGTACCTGAAATCTTCATGATCTAAGATCCCAGATTAAAAAAAATTGTGGTGTCAGACCTTTAGGTATGAAGCTGTTAAAAGAGTTGCCTATATCCTTGGCTTAACAATATATATATAACAAAGTTCAACATTTTCTTAGGAAGCATTCATTTTTTCTTTTGCTAAAAGTTAATACCTCCATGGATCCAGAGAAATACAAATATCCCCTTCCATTTCCTTCATTTGCATACTTAGGCCCTCCTCTACCCACTAACAATGCATTACCCATTACAATTGGAAGAAAACTCTCTGAATGCCAGCATCAATAAACCCCTTTAAACTGCTCTCCAGACTCTGCTAGAATTTTCTGGCTAATAGATCTGATCAGTTTTCAGAGTTATATTAATGTCTACAGAAAGTCAAACACTTAACATCATTGAGTGACACATGTGACTGCCTAGAATTTTATAATACATCTATTACAGGATTCTTAACATAGTATAAGAGTTACCTATACTCGCAGTACCTTGGGTGGAAAAAAGTGTGAGGAAAGGGTCTGCATCTTATTCATCATTTCACTTCTAGAATCACACACATAGTAAGTACTGAATAAATGTCAAAATAAATGCTGAACGTATGCATGTTAATCATGGCTAAATGCAGATTTAATGACATTATTTCCCATTCAAGTTCCTGCTAATTTGACTATGGTTGGGCCAACAGGCTTCCCCATAAACTTTTAAATACATTTAATTAATAGATACTAACAGGTTGTCATTTTAATAAGCAGATTACCCACAGATACAAGCTTAATTTTATAAAATGATCTACTCTAATAGTCTGGTGCTGGATGAGAATGGGACAGAAAGAGGCAGACAAAGAGAGTTATTGAAATGTGTCTCCTGCATAGAGCCACAATACCTAACCCCCTGAGATACACGTTAAGATCATCTTCCTACCACAACTGTGTGACTTTGCTGAGACGTATGCTTAACAGTAAATACACTTTGATGAAATGTGTGTTTCAATCTGGAAGACTTCAGTTCAACTTTACTATAAATCTCATTTCTACCACTTTGTTGTTGCTTTTGGTTGTATTAAACCTGTCCGGTGGCAAAAATGGACAACCTCTTCCCTTACTGAAGCCATAAATGACTCCTACTGTTCCCCAAGAAAGAGAGTCCTTTTATTAAAAAAAACCAACTATAGTTCCCTGATGATGCATGCATAGTATCTCCAGTAACAGATGAGAAAATATTCCTTTCGCAGATTGCATCTATTTTTCAAGCATTTGCGGGGTCTCAGCTTAATAAAAAGGAGAGAAAAAAGAAAGGGGGAAAAAAACAAGGAATAAACTGAAAACCCCTGATTACTGAGAATAGAAGCAAAATAAAGACTGCTGTGAATCTCATAAACGCGGCAAGGAATCACTTCCAGGTCAGTGCATGTTATAGCTCCCTTTGCAAATACTAGAACACTAAAATCTTTGTTTCTTTAATGAAACATTAAGCTATTTTCTCATGTGTTACAGTGAGAATTCATGTTTAGAATAGGTGTATGTTTAAATGTTAAACAAAAAAATACACACATAAAATCACAAAAAAATTCTAAGTCTCATCAATTGTATAAGTGACTTCCTAGGCAATATTCTCTTCTCTATATCACCCACAGAAAACTATAGATATACTTATATTATTGCTATTCTATCATGACATTGTAATTTTACCAGCCTGAGTTTCTCAAGGATAGGGATTACATTTCCATGTTTGTACTAATGTCTAAAAATTGGGCTTTCTATAAATGATCCTTTGGTAACTGATTAAATGAAATTTAGAAAATTTTCATCCTAATAATGATACTAATACAATAACATCTTCTTTCATTTCCTGATTTTTAAATTTATTTAAATTTTTTTAGCGAGGGGAGGGGGACAAAGGGAGAGGAAGAAAAAAAAATTTTAATTTAAATATTCATTTTTTATCTTAGAGAGAGAGAGAGCACAATGGGGAGGGGAAAAGGGAGAGCAAGAGAAAGACTCCAGCACACTTCATGCCTACCTTGGAGCTCAATGCAGTGCTTGATCCCACAAACCCAAGATCGTGACCTGAGCCAAAACCAAGAGTCAGATGCTTAACCCACTTGACCACCCAGCCGCCCCCAGGAGAGAGAGAAATATAAGCAAGCACCATGACCAGCACAAATCCTCACGTGAGGCTGTCTCACTACCCTGAGATCATGACCTCAGCCAAAATCAAGAGTCAGACACCTAATCAACTGAGATACCCAACTGCCCCTCATTCCCTGATTTTTAGGTCTTATTTCTATTTATGCTAAAAACATTGGTGCTATATTATATGTAGAACGAATAGTATATACATTCATATGATGTATGTCAACTATGCAGTTTAAAAAATGATGCATAAATGCTGGAAGGAAATGCCCCAAAATATTAAGAATTACTTCTGATTATTGGCTTTATTTTCATTCTACTTTTTGTTAATATCCAAATTTTTGTAATTACTATGTAAATCTTTTATAATCAGAGAAAAACTGTTAAAACACCCCATTCTAATTCTCATTGATCTGATCAATCTAAGTTGTAATGGGTACCTACCGTTACATGAACCACCTCTATGGAAAACACTTGCATCTTAGTTTCCTATAAAATCACATATTCCTCATTCAAAATATTTATTTATTTATTTATTTATTTATTTATTTATTTATTTGACAGAAAGACAGAGAAAGAGCACAAGCAGGCAGAGCTGCAGGCAGAGGGAGAGGGAGAAGCAGACTCCCCGCAGAGCAGAGAGCCCTATGTAGGACTCGATCCTAGCATCCTGGGATCATGACCTGAGCTGAAGGCAGATGTTTAACCAACTGAACACCAAGGTGCCCTTCCTCATTCAAAATAAATGAAGTTATTACTAATCCATGTATCTGGACAATATGGATAGAAAATATTCCACCTCTTAGCAGCAACATATTTAAACTGAACAAAAAAAAATACAAAACAACAAAATGAAAATAATATGTTTCAAGAATATTAATATCCAAAAAAGAATATTAATATCCAAACAGTGAGATTTTTTCAATAAGGTGAAAATATTATGTCATATTTCAACCAGCGTTATAAGCCAGTGATTAGTTTGAGAAGAAAGTGCATAATCTAGAAAGAGGATTTTTAAAAAGTTACGATAACAATATATATAACATGCAGTAAACAATACAGGAGAAACAAAAGGAGACAAAAAATGTGTGAAATAACAGGTCAATTTATTGTCTTAGAAAGCTGAGGTCCAGATCTTACTCAGAAAATTAAAAGAACACAATTCCATCATCAAATGAGGAACTGCATTCAGTTATAAATTATAATCACTGATTCTGTAGGGCAGAGATGACTTTATACATTGTTTTTCTTTTTTTCTTTTTTTTCTTAAGAGTTCATTTATTTATTTGAGAGAGAGAGACAGAGGGAGAACATGAGCAGGGGTGAGGGGCAAAGACAGAGTAAGAAGGAGACTCACCACTGAGTTTGTAACCCAACATGGGGCTCGATCCCAGGACCCTGGGATCATGACCTGAGCCAAAGGCAGACACTTAACTGACTGAGTCACCTAGATGCCCCTACACATTGTTTTTCTTAAACAGAATTAGAAAGTATTCTAATTTCTTGATTGTTCTAAGATTTCCAGAGTACCATTTCATTTTTAGGAAATGAACTTTAAGGTTAAATAGATTTGGGTTCAGACTCTGCTTAAAAACTTAAACTGTGCCCTAGACAATTTATGTAACTGCTCTAAATGTCCCTTTTCCACCAATAAAGTGGGAACAATACCTAACTCGTAGCGATGCTAACAGGAATACATGAAGTACTGTAGGTAGAGTAACTAACAGTGCACTTAGTAACTTAGTAGGTAGAGTAGGAGGAAACCTCCCTTGCCTCTTCCAAGGAGAGATTGAACTTGTAGAAAGAAGGCGATACCAAACTTTCCTGATTCTTGAGGCAAATAAGCTACACTAAAGAAGATTTTTAAAAAGTGTGACCTTTAACCATGGAGTGCAGTATATTTTACAGATGACTGGTTATCCAAAAAGGCCACCTCACTCTCAGCAAACTGACACACTTGCTACACAGAAGAATATTTGATTCCAGACTATGGTAGAAACCGGTCGATCTTCCAGAGCCTATCTTCTAGCTATTCACATAAAAGTGGCAACTGCAGATTGAATCCTTTCATCTGTGTCAAGAAGGCAGACCAGTATTAGTGGATTCTCAGAAGTAAGAGACATTAGGCTATGTGTTGACTGATAAATGTCAGATAGAAACGTGGGCAGTTGAAGGAGTGTTTCAGGTAATGAAGTCATAGAATTCTCTCTGTAGAAGAGAGATAACATCATGCGAGTGTGTGTGTGTGTGTGTGTAACTGATTGCAACTATATCTCTAATTCTTCATATCACCTTTGAAATGTAACTTCACCACTCCTCCCATCAAGAGATGGAATAATTTAGTCTTCCTTTGAATCTGTCTAGGCTAGCCTTGTATCTTAGAGTCCCATTCCCCATGTGAGCAAGGCTAGACTAGACTGCTGGATGATCAGAGACAAGAGGCCCATTCTCTCCCTTTGTGCCAACTGTCAGCTAGCTACTCAACAGCCAGACACATGAGTGAAGCCACCCAGAAGGGCTGTCAGCAGAAGTTAGAAAGATGGGTGAGCCAGCCAAGATTAGCTAAGCCTGGTTCATAATATAAGAGTGACCTAGCAAATCCAGAGATTCTTGGGCAATAATAAATGTTTATTAGTGAAGATGAATTTTGGATAGTTTGCTATGCAGCAGTAGCTAGACACATGGTCTGAGAAAAAATGAAGGATCTAGCTAATTTCATGGTTAACTGAAAATACTCAGCCCCCATTATTTCCTTGATACTTGTCCTGTGGAAACAAGAGGATTTAATCTTTCATTCTTAGAACTCTTCAAAAGCTAGACGATTGTTTTCTCCATCTCTGAATGCTCAACTCCTGCCTACAGTGTGATCCAGGGGTTAAGAATATGGACTTTGAGATCAGATTTCACAGGTCTGAAATTGGCCTGAGTGTTGTTAGGTAAACTGCTTCATATTTACAAAATTACATAATCTGAAGTATTAGTCTAATCATGTTACCTAGCTACTAGGAATTAAGTTAAATAATGCACCATCATAATGACTGATGTTGATGCACAGTAAGCATAATTATGTTAATTATTATTAGATGCTCAAAAAAGACTGCTAAAATCAACATTTAATACGTACAGACAGAGAACTCTGGCCTTTATTATCTCTGGCCCTACAATCATAGAGTTCAGTATACACCCCTCAGGAAATGCACTACTATGTGATTGGTCATGCTTAGGATGACTATTTGTTGGATTAAGGATGATGAAAATAGTGATAGATTTTATACGAAGACTGTCAACTTCACATCTCCAAACCCATTTACTTCAGTACATTAAACACCAGGAAAATACAGTACTTTAAAGGACAAATGTAAAAAGCTACTGGGTGCTGCAAGCCACCTAATGTATTTGTACACACACCAGGAGGTGGACTGGGGGCAAGATCCTCCCCTCTCCTCAAGCAGGTTTCTGCCTCAGTTATTCTCTAAGACAATGCCCTTTTGAATACATAGAACAGTGCTGGATTATGCAGCATGCGAATAGATGCAGAAATCCTACTGAAACAAGCTCTAATTTTTTTTAATTTTCATTTTCATGAAAAGTAATGTGTATATTTTCCATGTACATTTCCCAGAACTTCTGGACTGTTTTACAATCACTAGACTGGTTTAGGATTGTTTTTGAACCAATCGATATGATAATGGGTAGCCTGCCACTTACAAGATAAAACTTGGTACTGACTGGTATTAGGAACATATGCTTTACATTTCAACAAGGGCCAAACTATGGAAAGAGCCCAAATGTCCATCAGCAGATGAATAAATAAAGAAGACACACACACACATACACACAAATACACACACACACACACACACACACACACACACAGAGGAATATTACTCAGCCATCAAAAAGAATGAAATCTTTCCATTTGCAACAATGCGGAAAGTATTATGCTAAGCAAAATAAGACAGTCAGAGAAAGACAAATACCATATGATCTCACTCACTCTATGCAGAATTTAAGAAACAAAACAGATGAATACAGGAGAAGAGGAAAAAAAAGACAGAGGAAAGCAAACCTCTTAAGAGGACAGGACAAACTGAAGGTTGATAGAGGGAGGTGGGCAGGGGATGGGCTGAATGGAAGATGGGTATAAAGGAGGGCACTTGTGATAAGCACTGGATGTTATATGTAAGTGATGAATCACTAAATTCTACATCTAAAACCAATTTTACTATATGTGTTAACCAATTAAAATTTAAGTAAAAACTTGAAATTGAAAAAAAGGGGGGCATATATGCTTTAAATGTGTTACCTATCAGTAAAAAAAGTGAGATTACTGGGTGTTCTATGGAATGCTAGTATAAATTCATATGTACTAAACTGAGCCCTATTTGGACTCACATATAGTCACAGGTACTTTAAGTTCTTACATGTTTATGAAGACATTTGACATTCTGTAAGGAAAATAATAATAATAATAATAATAATAATAATAATAATAATAATAATATAATTACTATTATTATACCAGGAAAAAATCTGAATGATCTAAAATGCCTCTACACTGAACTCCTGTGCCAAAATGATATGTCATCAATTCCATAATGCATATTTTGGTTATTTTTAATTTTAAGGTAATGTTAGACTTACTAAAAAGTTGCAAAATAATAGCTTCATATATCCTTCACTCAGCTTCCCCTAAAGAAATCCAAATCTCACCAGTTTTTCTATTAATATCTTATTGGGGGTTCCATGATCCTATCCCGGATGCAATATTACATTTAACTATTTTTTTTTTTCCTCCTCAGTTTCCTTCAACCTTTGGTAATCTTCTTTTGTCTTTCATGATTTTGACACTTTTCAAGAATATCAAAACAGCTATTTTGTAGAACACCCCTCAAATTATATTTGTCTAATGTTCTCCCATGATCAAATCCTCTCAGTCCATCATACCAAGGGTTTCAAGGTATCGCTGTCTTACAAAGGTGATGTTAGTACCGTTCATCTGGTTAATGTGGTATCTGTGGGGTTTCCACACTGTCAAGACTTTTCCCTCAGCAATTAATATCTTTTAGAGAGATGCTTTGAGACAAGATCCATTTCCTGTTTCTCCTTCAACTTTTGCCCCCTAGATTTATCAGTCATCGGTATACGTCATCTGCAACAATTATTACTGATATGTGCATCTGTAAAGACATTTTAACGTCAGGATCTGTCTTAAAACTGATGATCCCTTACTTTTGCTATCAGCCATTTAGCACTCAGACAGCTGCCATAATCTGTGTGTGATCAGACTTGCTTCTTATTCCTGGTGTCACGATTGGGCAAAGTCTACTGTTGTACATGTTAAATAACAAACCACTGAGAGAGGCAGGAATATGAATGCTGGTTGTCACATGAACACCCTCTACTGACACTGCTTGATAACATCAAGGGGGCGCCAACAACAAAAACCACGGAAGGCAGGTCAGTAGCTGTGAGGAAAATCCAGAAGGTAAGATACAGGGATGTTGTCATGATATGCTGCATCCCAGTGACTGTGAGCACACAGAGAACAATGGAGTGTTGTTTTATTTTTTTTAAATCTGTATCCATAAAAAGAACAAAATGTGGTTAAAAAAAAAAAAAAACTTCCAGAAAGTTTGGGAAGGATAACTACTTTATTTCCTTTATATTTTTTATATTGACACAAAAATGAGATATATTTTTAAAAATTACATAAATCAGCCACCTGGGTAGCTCAGACAGTTAAGTGTCTGCCTTCGGCTCAGGTCATGCTCTCAGGGTCTTGGGATCGAGTCCCATGATCTCTCCCTCTCCTTCTGCCCCTGCCCTTGCTCCTACTCTCGCTCTCTCTCTTTGTCTCAAGTAAGTGAATAAATAAAATCTAAAAAAATTTTACATAAATCAGTCTAAAATAGCTCTTCCAGTAAGTAAAAAACTCTTAAGTGATAAACCACTGCACTGCTGGTTTTGACTGCTAGTGTTTATTCTTCCTTCAGCATGTTAAAATAATGGGATATCTTTTAATCACTGGGCTTGTTTCAATCATGTGGCAAAATATTGAACTGAAGGTGACCCAAGTTTTGGGTGGAGATCAGGATTTCATTTGGCAAAGAGTGCAGCTGTGCTGTGAGTTTTGGGTCCTGCAAGTTTCCTGATTAGCATTGAAGTTATATTTCCATGATTAGTCTTCTGCTGCGCAAGCAGCAAAGGAGACACTTGGGCACAAACCATCATACCTTTAAATACTTCCAAAGAAAAAATCTATTTGGTTGATAAAGGAAGAAGCTTAATACGGTAGGCATATTCAGTGATTCATTTATAGCTACTAGTATATACTTCTGAACTGAAGACAAAGGAAACCAATGTCAGTTTTTTAAAGATTTATTTATTTATTTATTTATTTGAGAGAGAGAGAACGCACTGGAGGGGGGAGGAGCAGAGGAAGAGGGACAAACAGACACCAAGCTGACCTCGGAGCCCACATGGGGCTCAATCCCATGACCCTGAGATCATAACCTGAGCCGAAATCAAGAGTCAGATGCTCAACTGACTAAGCCATGCATAGGCCCCAAACCAATGCCTATTTTTAAGGTAATCTGTCAAATGCAGAACAATGGTTTTCAGCCTGACTTTCCTGGTATAATTGGAGGTTCATCCAATGTTTCCAAGTCACACTTCCCTCAACTATAAAATAAGGCAAGTGGAAACAGCAAAGTTTTTGAAATGTTGATAAGAACTTTTAAAAATGGAATAAATCAAAATAAAAATATTATGGTACAATCCACATACTAAAGAATTTTTTTTCTTTATGAAATTTTTTTTAAGAGTTAATATATTTATTTTAAGTGCCATTCATGCCTATCAGTTCTGGCAACAACAATTCTAATGTCACTTGGGATATTTCTTTAAGACACTGAACAGTTACAAAGAATAGGTGCCATTTATCAGAGAGGCAAAATACAAAATCCTGTATTAGCAAAACTGTAGAAACATTAAAATATGGGCAGCAGTACAGAGAGCAGATTGTGTTTGTAAAAAAAGCCAATGCATTTTCATCACATATATACAATATAGGTATATTGTATACACATCACCCTCTGAATGAACAATAACAAAATACTCTATTCCACCTGAAATAATCCCTGGATTGATTTCCTCCCACTTCAAAGGACATCTGAGATACATCTATATGCATGATATATCAATTTCATGTAATTTCTTACTGGGAATTACTGGTCAATAAATTCTGAAAGCCACTGGTTTAAGTAATCTCTAAGAATGGTTCTACCCTTAAATTCTGTGGTATAAGCCACATTTTGTCACAAGAACATTTGAACCACATAGTTGAGAAATAGATGCCAAAGAGTCTGAAACTACACTTAATGATATAGGAGCCTCTAACTACATGTGACTCTTTAAATATACATCAATTACAGTTAAGTGAAATTAAATATTCAGTTCTTTAGTACAACAGCCACTTTTTAAGTACTTTATAACCACACGTGGATAGTGGCTACTGTATTGGAGAAAGCGTATGTAGAACATTTCCATCATTTCAGAACGTTACGTTAGGGAACCCTGCTCTGGAACCACCCATGCATTTACCAGTGTGTTAAAAATAGCCTGCTTAACCCAATCTTGGGACAAGCAGGATTAATTTGATTTAAAATATGTCCTATATGTGGAAAAACTCTAATCTTATTTCATAATTCATACTTCAATGCTTTAGTCACACATCACCCATCTCACCATTTCAGGCTTTTTCCTTGCTTTGCCATTAAATTGGCACAGCTTCCTATCCTTCCATTGCATTCTTTTTGGGCTTTTATTTAAAATTACAGTCTTTTGTGGGTGGACAACTTATTCCAATGCTTTATTATGCTTTCATGCATTTCCAAAGATTATGTGAGGTCACGGTAAAAACTCCTTTGCCTCTCTGGAGCTCTGAATGTTTCATTCATTGTTATTCCTATCTGGTGCATGTGAAACAGAAAAACATGGGGAAAGTTTCTGGCTTTGGTTGCTTTTCAGACCATTATTTTTGATGACTGTCATTTGGATGGGGCTGAAATATTTGTTTAATAGTTGTGAGCATCATTCTTACTATACTGCTGTTCAGAAGACTCACTGAGATGTAAGTCAAAAGATGTGGGTTTAATTTCTGGTCTGGGTGCTAACTTGCACTTAGACTAAGTCTCCAAATCCATTCCATGATTTCTACTTCATTAATAAAATAGAAATAATTCTACTTGTACTACTTCCTTTAGTGGAGTGGTTGGGTGAGTAAAATGCTAGTAAAAGTAAATATTTGCTCATTGAGAACTGTTAGAAAACAGAAATGTGGGGCAGCTGGGTGGCTCAGTTGGTTAAGCAGCAGTCTTCTGCTCAGGTCATGATTCCCAGCCCTGCATCAGGCTCTCTGCTCAATGGGGAAGTCTGCCTCTCCTTTCCCATCTGCCTCTCCCCTGCTCATGCCCTCTCTCGATCTCTTTCTCAAATAAATAAATAAAATCTTTAAAAAAAAAAAGAAAACAGAAATGTTATTACTTTAATATACTGGTTTCCTGAGTTCATTATATATGCCATATATTCACCACTTGGCACAGTATCAGTGACATATTAATCATTTCATATTTGTTAAATAAATGGATGGATGGAAAATGAATGCATGTATCAATTCTAAATTGTTAAGGACTTTAAAAATATTCTTAAATTAATATACATAAATGTAGATATTATAAAAACGTAAGTATAAAACATATTTCATTGATTTAATTAAATCCTATCTTATTTCACAAGAGTGTTTAATATAGCATGATATTCATTAGATTACGTGGCATCAAGATGTATTTAATTTTAGAAATTCCTTATTTGAATACCTGAGGCTAGATCAGGCGTGGTCACTAACCTATTATGTGACCCTGGACAAGTAATCTAGCGCACTGAAAGCATCTGAGTTTGCAGACCACAGCTTAAAGACATCAACCATAAATTAATCTCTGCCACGATTTTGTTAGTTTGTTCCTTTTTTGGAAAGAGGGACTTTCCTTATCCTGTTAAAAAAAATAAAAAGCCCATGACTATGACTTTCACCACTTTTCTGATCGATATTTTGCTCTAAATACAAGTGCATGTATCAGTAGTTATTTTAAGATACCCATCTGATCATTAATCATTAAAGTAGAACATTATCAAGCATTACTGAGGTGAAGAAATTCAGAAGGAATACCATCCTTCTACCAATACCCAGTCTCTGTTTATAGTGACCTTTGGTAAGTCCTTCACCCTTCATGTCTGCTGCCTTTAGCACAGATTTATTGACAGTGATATAATGAACTTGCCTCTGATCTTGTAAGTATCAAAAAAAGTCAACGTGAACTTTATTTTATTGTCCCTAGTTTAGAAAAGGTGAACAAAAGTCAATTTGAAATAATACATATAAAGTGTTCAGAATTACAGGCCTCAATAATGTTAACTCTTATCATTACTATTTTCATTTTTAAGTGGAGAATAGGTCAGTTCGCTGCATCATTAAAGCCCCTTGAGATTACTCAATAATAAAACCTCAAAAGCTGTACAGAATACACATCAAACATAAAGAAAGATATAGAAAAGGTAATAGTATGATAAAATCTTTTAAAAATTACTAAGTCATCACATGTTAGGACTAGAAGCGACCTCAGAGCCCCCATAATAAAAACCCCTGATTTTATGATGAAGAAATGGTGGTTCAGGAGATGAAGGTCACACAGACGGCTAATTTATCTTATTTAAGACAGAAGTGGTGGTACAGGTGACTTGGCTCTTGACATACCAGCATCTTTATATTTAGTTTAACAATATTCCTCCCGGCTTGAAAATCCTAGAGGATACACTATCCTATTAACAAAAATTAGTTTCCTCAACCCAGATTTGGTTGAATATGCTTTACTGGCTACAGTAGCATCCAGATGATACCTTGGCAAGCAGCAATATCAAAGCAGAGAGGGAAAGGAAATGTGTTCAAGGTAAAGGGGTCAGCATTCACAAAGCCTGGAGTCAACAGCAGGCAAGGTACATGGGGAGAAGAGAACAAAATGCAGCATGGCTGGTGCATCGATGGGAAACAGGGAAACAAGGGGAGGGTAACAAACAAGGCTGGATAGGAAGAAGACAAACACATACAAGGTCTTGTAAACTGTGCTGAGCCAGTATCAAATAACCATCAGCATTTTAGTTCCAAATTGTTCTCGGAGAAAATGAAAACGGAGGCATGTAAGTTGTTATGGGAGTGGTGATGGATAAAGAGGGGGAAAAAATCTGAAATAACAGAAACCTACATAGAGGTGAGGCAATAGAAGTATGGAAGCTTTTGGTGAAAGTTTAGAAAGCCAAATTAGAAAGTGATGTGGGAGTCGCAGCATCACAGAATGGTCGGGAATATTTTCATTTTTTTAATAAGATCTTTATTTATTTATTTGACTGAGAGAGAGAGCCCACAAGCAGGGAGAGCAGCAGAGGGAGAGGGAGAAGCAGGCTCCCCACTGAGCAGGGAGCCCGATGTGGGGACTGGATCCCAGGACCCTGAGATCATGACCTGAGCCAAGGCAGATGCTTAACCAACTAAGCCACCCAGGTGTCCCTAGAATATTTTACCTCTTTTAGAAGGCTAAGTAATTTTATTATATATTCTCCACACAGTTACTCTGGACTGTGAAACTGGAAAGATTCAGTGACTACATGAAAACCACAAGTGTTAATTTAGAAATACTGGCACAGGTGAAGAGCAGATATTAATAGTTCAAGGTATTCACACATTTAGCATTTTATATTAAGCTCAGAGTTAAGTGTATAATCTGAAAAGATGGTGTATAAATTTACTTTAAGAATTGAATGAGTTGGGGCACCTGGGTGGCTCAGTCGGTTAAGGGTCTGCCCCACACAAGGCTTCACACTGGGCATGGAGTCTGTTTAAGATTCTCTCTCTCTCTCTCCTCCCCCTCTGCCCATCCCCCTGCTTAAGCGTGCTCTCTCTTTCTCTCTCTCTTTAAAAAAAAAAAAAAAGAGTTAAATGAGTTTTTTTGGGGGGGCTTATTGGTTTTTATTTGTTTGCTTTTGTTTTTATTTTATTTTGTCAAAGGCTCCTCTGAGATTTGGAACATATTCATTTCATGGAAGGTTTAAAATATTTTAGAAGTATAAAACTAGCTGAGAATCTTAAGAGCAGAGAAACCAGAGAGGAGATACTAATGAACTATTAGAGTAACATAGATCTGGACTACTAGAGATGTGTTCAACTCTAAAATGAAGACTTCCAGATGACATTTAAAAAAAAAAGAGTCTGGAAATTAGTCAAGTGAAATGCTGTAATACTAGCCAGAAGAACATAGTGCATGTAAGAATGCAATATATAATCAACAATGAAGAGGAGCACAACAAGGGAAATACCACCAGAGTAGGGAGCAAGATAATGAATTTTGTCATGATTCCATTTCTAAGCATTATCATTCATTGCATCTGTCCAACAACTTTTGGTTTTTTGTTTTTGTTTAAAAGAAAGACAGTTCATCTTGTTCCCTGCTACTACAGAAAGTTTGAGAGACAGACCTCCCACAGAATGTTTTTTACCTTCCAATTGATATCATTTACTCCTAAAAATAAATCTTATTGCTTTTTTCATATTCAAACTTAAAATTCAATAAAGGTTTATTTGAGAAGGATAAAACTGCCAACTGTATTATAATAAAATTCATAAATGAATTATGAAGGTTTTTATTAATAACAAAAAAGATTATATATGTTAGGCTTGAAATGACTGTTTTTTTATATCAAGTAATTTTCCCTTATTAATACATTCTAATGATCTTCCTTCTAAACCTTCTCTCTGCTTCCTCTCTTGCTTTCTCTATCCCTAAGTAACAGTCCCTATGCTCACTAATTTTAAAGTTCCTGTGCTTAAATGTGTGGATCATGAAATACTCATAACACTGTTTTGTTTTTATTTTTGTTTTGTAGTTATTTTCCTAACACACTAACCACAGGTGTTAATGATTAGGCATTTCTATCAATTTAGCTTTGTATCAATAGTTTTTTGCAAGTTTTTATTTAAATTCCCATTAGGTAATATACAGTGTAATATTAGTTCCAGGAGTAGAATTTAGTGATTCATCACTTACATATAACACCCAGTGCTCATCTCAACAAGTCCCCTCCTTAATACCCATCACCCATTTAACCCATCTGTCCACCTACCTCCTTCCATCAATCCTCAGTTTGTTCTCTATAATTAAGAGTCTGTTTTACGGTTTGCCTCCCCCCCCCCATGTTCATTTGTTTTGTTTCTAAAAATCCACACGAGTGAGATCATATGGTATTTGTCTTTTTCTGACTGACTTATTTTGCTTAACATAATACACTCTAGCTCTATCCATGTCATTGCAAATGGCAAGATTTCAATTTTTTGATGGCTGAGTAATATTCTATTGTATTATATATACCACATCTTCTTTATACATTCATCAGTTGGTGGACATATGGGCTCTCCACAGTTTAACTCTTGTTGATAATGCCGCTATAAACGTCGGGGTGCATGCACCCTTTCAAATCTGTATTTTTGTATCCTATGGGTACAATACCTAGTAGTGCGATTGCTGGGTGGTGCGGTTGTTCTATTTTTAACTTTCCGAGGAACCTTGATACTGTGTTCCAGAGCGGCTGCACCAGTTTTGAAAAACCAGTTGTGGTTTCTATTTGTATCTCCCTATGATAAGTGATGTTGAGAATCTTCTCATGTGTCTGTTGGCCATCTGGATGTCTTCTTTGAAAAGGTGTCTATTCCTGTCTTCTCCCCATTTTTTAACTGGATTATTTGTTTTATGGGTGTTGAGTTGTATAAGTTCTTTATACATATTCTGGATGCTAACTCTTTATCAGATATGTCATTTGCAAATGTCTTCTCCCATTCCGAATGTTGCCTTTTAGTTTTACTGATTGTTTCTTTTGCTGTGCAGAAGCTTTTTGTCTTGATGAAGTCCTAATAGTTCATTTTTGTTTTTGTTTCCCTTGCCTCAGGACACATATCCAGTAAGAAGTTGCTTTGACATCGGCTGATGTCAAAGAGGTTACTGCCTGTGTTCTTCTCTGGGATTTTGATGGTTTCCTGTCTCACATTTAGGTCCTTCATCCATTTTGAATTTATTTTTGTATGGTGTGAGAAAGTGGTCCAGTTTCATTCTTTTGCATGTTGCCATCCAGTTGTTCCAACACCATTTGTTGAAGAGACTGTATCCATAGTTTTATAATCAAAAAGCTTTAGTTCAAAGAGTCAACTGAATTTTTCACTGCCAAATGTTTAGCAATTTTATTAATTTTTACATATGCTTCTGGGCTATATGGAAGTTGAAACGTTATCTAATTATACCACAAAATGTATGAATCTTTCCTATAGGGAAATACTTTTTTCTATAATTATATAGCCCACATCAACCAAGAACTTAACTGCTTCATTTACTGTGTTATAGGTTTTTGTATTGGTAACAGAAATAGGAATCTGTTCACTCTACATATTTTCTTGATTATATTAAAAAGCTCCATTAATCTAGGGCAAGTTTTTGCTGGTTTTCAGGATTCCAGTAAACATTTCAATGTTGTCTTTTATCTCCATAACACAGGAAGCATGGTTCTTATTTAACATCTATATCTCATAATTCCAACACCTGGAACGCCAATTATTCTTTCTCTCTAGAGTTTCTGCTGCTTCTGTTGAATACTGTCTCCTTATGAGCCTGATTTTGTTTGTTTCTGTGTCAGACACTCCAGTTGAAAAAAATGTAGAAATAATTTGAGGCTTACGACAATATTCTCTTGATCCAGACAGGATTTTTGTGTGGTGATTCTGAACATCTTAATTCTGGAATGACGTAATCCCTTTTCAAAGATTTATATATCTCCAATGCCACCCTTGTGTCCCAAGACAGGGATTCAGTCCCTGTGAGTGTTGATTAACTTCTGATCTATTCTTGCATCCAAGCCCGTTGGGCCCCAAGCCAACTGTGGGAGCTCATCACACCACTCACTTTTGACAGGTCCTGAAACTTTTCAGACAAGACTGAAACTTTTGTTCTTGTAACCTTTTGTGACTATCAAATTTTCTGCTCAATCATCCATCATCTCACCATTGTCTTCTAGAAATAGCAAATTCCTCAGGGGAAACAACGGCCCCCCACGTTCTTGGGTCCTAGCTCTGAATTTCTCACTTTTCTCAAATTGTGGGCCTTTAATTCTTCACTGCATTGTAAGCTCTCTGATGCCTTCATACTTTTATTTTCTATTTTTTTCAATATTTCTAGTTTTCTTCATCAGGAGGTTTGGACTAATTTACCTAGTGTGCGTTACTGAAAGCAAAAATTCTAGTACTATGTCTTCACCTTTACCAACCATTTTAAATGCAATTTATTAATTTTTCCTATTTATTCTTCTATTTCATTTATATATTTTGTATATTACATAGAAAAGAAATGCAGTATCAGTTTAGCAGTTAGTATAAATGCATTACAGCCAACATTAGAAGTCAGAAGCATTCCTCTCACCAATTTTCCCTTTTGCCTTAGTACTGCTTTTTTCTCATTGATTTTTCAAGGGTGGCTACAACAAACAAAGAAAAAAAACTCACCTGAGTCATTCTGAAACTCCTCAGGTTAATTCTCCTGTTTACATTAATAGCTACTTTTCCTTTAACATACAGCATGTACCAGGCACTATGCCAAACACTTCAATTTTTTTCCCACATACCCTTGAAAATAATTTGACAAGTTAAATATGCTATTCTGTTTTGTTGATGAAAATCTGAATCCTAGAGAAGATAAACATGTCTGAAGTCATATAGTTAAAGTGTTAGCCATTGAATTTAACTCCAAGTCTGTCATTGACCAAAAACTATCCAATTAATTCCTACACAAGTTATAAACAAAATAAGAAATAAACTATAAACTCTGAGCAGAAAAAAAGTTTGTTTTTTTCTAATTAATAATGTTGTGATTAGTCACTGGCCTTCCTATCATTTAGGAGTCTATCATTTAGAAAAAATATATAGAAATAAGAGCTACAAATCTAGTATTCCAGATTTCATTGGTTAGATAATTTACGAAAAAAGTCGACATGGTTTTCGTAGTCTTGAGTCTTTCTGGGTTCTCATTAGCCTTTTGGAATGAAGTAATGCACCCATCTATTACAAGAGATGTCCTAGGTTAGAGTTCCTAAACTGTTTATACTCACTGTACAGTTCTGAATTCCATAAGTTTTGAGAGGCTCAATTGGAAGTCTTAGACACTAAAGAACTATAGCAAATTTGCAGCAATTATAATAGGTTCCCCATTACAGTGTAACGAGCTCACCACGTCTTTGTGTTCACATGTATCCATCTATTCCTATGACTGTGGTCAGTAGCACTGTCCCGATTTGAGTGGGAATATTTGATTACACTGAAGGAAATGTTCACATATGATTAAATTCAATTTCTTCTGGCTCCTGAATGCCATCATCCTGTGTTCTTCACCTCTTCCTTACAGCACACTGGACTTTTTGCCACATGAAAGCTAATGGATTTTGCTAGTATACAGTGTTAAAGAAAAATAAAAATTTACAGACAGATCAGAATTTAGCAGCATATTTAGAAATGGTCCGTGGCAATCAGAGAAGAATGACTGCTCGAGAGAGTTGAACAGAACATGCTAATCAGAAGCAGCACGTGAAAAAAGATAAGAGCCTCTGTTTGGTGTTGAGGGTAGGTAACATAATTTTCATATACATGCTCGTTTACAATTCCAAATTCTTTCATTATTTTTAAAATCACACACAGAAAATATATTAAGTGGACTATTTCCATTTTGAAGAAAGGGGAAATTGAAGATGTTAAGATGCTTTAACTTAGCAAATGTTCAATAGTGACTATAAATGGTGCTACCAACTTTATGAATTGTTCAGGAACCTTCCTGCCATTGCTCATTGGGCTTTAAATGAGTATATATTACTCAGGTATCCATCAGTGACTACTTAAATAATCATTACTTAGTGCTAATTGACTGTATTATAGACTGTCTTTTCAGGTTGATCTAAATAAGCAGGCCAACAGCTGCACAATTTGTTACAAGTTGATACCAGTTCATTAAGCCAGGTTCTGTGAGTTTGAAACATCCTAAATTGGGCATGTGTAACAAATTCAGCACCAACCACAACTGGAATGCACGCCCCCACCCAGTCCACTGTTGCTGAGAATACATTTCCTAGAGATTCCTACACTTTAGCATAGATGTAAACTGATTTGTTTTTCTTGGATCTGTAACAAGGGGAAATGGAAAAATACAGTCTTTTGTGTATGCATAAACCTGCTCAAAAGAGTGAGGTAATGTTCCTGGGAGAAAAAACAAAAATTGACAGGGTGCTTGCTGGATTGTCCCCTTGTATTAATTAGGGTATTTTCACTTCAATAATGAGTCATTGATGTAAAGAGGGGGTTACAATAAGTCTATAAGCAGCAAAACACTAAGCTCACTAGGAACCAAGACAGCATTCACGGATAACACCACCTCACTCCCTTTTACGAAGCCTCTTCTTCCCTTGTCAGACCCCATCATTCCCTGTCTACCTTATATTTTCTCTGATTATTTATACCCTCTGTTTCCTCATTACTCTGTCTTGGCCATGGCTGCCCAGACTTTCTAGCTCTAAGTCTGCCCCATGGAATTTCAGGTTCATTCCCAAGGGTAACCTAATTCCAAGAAAAGTTCTAGTTTTATCAGCATACCTGGCTGGTTATAAATGGGTTGTAGTTGACTAAAGTCCCACCACTGGTTCAAGATGGAGACAAGCAGGTGACTGGAACTACAATAGGAGGACAGGCACTGATGGGAATATGTAATACAGTTATTTTAGGTTCTCTGAATAACAGTATTCCAACTGATATCTAGGCTGCTTTTCTTTGGTCAAATTTTCATTTTTTCCTCCCTTCTTTTCAACTCCAAAACAAAAAGGGTCAATGGTTTCATTCTAAGGCTTTAATTTGAAACTGTATTTTTGTGGAAATATTTCTGAAATACACATCCTGGTAAAATGCTAATTTAAAAAGTTACATTACTGGTTACCTAGTTCTGATCGTGGCTTCAATTGTATATGATATTCTTTCTTCAGATCCCTTCCTAAGTAATTACATAATTTTCTTGGCTATCTATTATATTATCATGCAACTTCATCTAGAGACTGCTGAATTTTAGTAGTGGCTGAAAAATATTCAGAATTGATAAAATTACCATGAGCGTCTGTAACATAAAGGTAAGATATAAATTTGGAATTATTATTATACTTACATTCATTAAATTGTGATCTGAAATTATCCTGTAGATACGAGTATTATAACACCAACAGCTAACTGAGAGAAATTTCATAGGTTTGTAACAGCCACCCCATTGTAAGTCTGGGTACATTCCAGAAAATCCATTCACAGCTTAATAGCATAGTCTTTTCATATAGCAATACTGGTTATGTACTCCCAGGGCATATCAAAACTAACGGTCTCTTTGAAGTGTGTTGGTTGGGAAATCCTCTATGTGCCTCTTTGGGAAAAAAAAAAAGACATATAAATAAGCCTCATATATTTTCCAAAAAGCCTGACATATAAATTATTACAAAGTCTGTTTCAACAAAAACTATAAATCGACATAGGTTAGGCTGGTTTACTACAATGCCGTAAGATCAGCAGCATGCGTATTTAAATTATTTAGATTTTCAAAATTGCTCAGTAAAATCACAATTCCTAAAAAATACTGCCCAAGAAGCAGAGTTTAGTTTTCAAATGCTTAAAATAATACAAAAATATGGGTAACCATGGATTTAGATTATAATACAAGTATATTAACAATTTTATACGTTTTGGCATTAAGCCACAGTTTAAAGAGGAGGAGTTTGAATTGGTGGTAAAAAGAAATACACAGTGAGGGAAGTTCATGGTTCCAGGCAATTACTGTCATTAGGTTGTAATATCTAAAATACAGTTCCTTTTAACATGTGAGTCTCTTGCTTTGTTCTCAGACAGACAATGTTGGGCACAAAATGTCTTTTCATTAAACTGTGCTGGTTCTTATGACGTGCATTAGATAAATAATAAAAACTACAAGTTTGAATTCTCACCTATTCCTGCTTGTCCATACTTTACATGAACCTACTTCATTAATTTCCTAAGAGATGTTTTGTCTGTTTTTAGCACTTCTATAGGAATTCTAAAAGCCTTTTCCACATTTTTTTTTAATGTGAAGCCCAACAGTTTCCTACCTTGAGAATATTTCTAATATAGAATACATAAGAGGCCCTATTGCACAGTATTAAGTGGGTTTTGGACTTAGTCTGGGTTTAGGTTTTGTGTCCACCCCTCACTGATTGTATGACCCTGAATTAATTACCAGACCTTTTTGTGTTTCAATTTCTTCATCTCTGAAACAGGAATAATAACATTATTTACAAATTCGATTCCTGTCATGATTAAATGTGATGACTTTGGAAGGTGCTCAGCATAGCATCTGGTGATAATAAGCAAATGTATGTGACTGTGGACTTTGAAAACCCTACACATAATGCCATTCTATAGCATACCAGGTATTTCAATAAGTTATATGAAATTGTTGATGTTTAACAATCTCTGACTCATAAAAATGGCAATTTCATATGCTCAACGTAATACAAAACTGTAGAATTGACATTTAGGTATCACCACAAGTAAATAAGCATGGAATCTACTTATAATACACCAACTATGGGACAGTAAACTTCATTCTATAGATAAAGGACCTGGAGCTCACAAGGTCTCAAACTTATACTATTTCCTCCTCTCTGTACTGCCCTTTCATTCATCCATCTAGCAATCGAGACCAATGCTAGCTGGAAATGATATTAAAACACTCCAACAGCAGCATAAACAGTTTCTGGTGACGAGTTCATTGCTGCTCTGGAAATATAAAGTGTAATATGTCATTTTTACATGTATAATAAAGGCCCTGTCACATTATGATAAGCATCTCCCAGGTCAAGAGAGCAATGCACTGTCTATTGGCAAAATTTCATTACTTCTAACTTTACATAGCAAGAGATTTATTTTCAGAACTCTAACTTTGAAGAACTCCTCTATGTTTAAAAAAATCATTTAATACTTTGAAATTCAAAATGTGCTATGTCTTTCATTGCTGTTGAAGTCACATATGGCAATTCTGTTTTGACAGTTCTCTTCGCCGGGGCCACAATCACTAACAGAAGAGTTGGCACTTCTCATATGAACAAACTCCTGACTGGAGCAGAGACAAGATGTGGTGTGGAATTCACATCTTTTCTGACCTGGCCATTAGTACTACCAGTCTGAATCTTGAGGCTGTCTCCATTTACCATTTTATATTAGCTGGCAACTTATCCGGTATTAATTGTAAAAGATGACAGGCACAGAATGGTTAGTATTAAGATGGACCCAGTGCCAGGAAAACTCCTGGAAGAAAGACAAAGCTTTCTTGTGAAAACATTTGAACTAATACTGCAGGGGATATATAAGTTCATCCCCTTGGTGAATGCCATTATTACACACATTTAGTTCCCACGTACGTGTGTTGATTTCTCTGTCGATCTTTGCTATGAATATCTTTTCTCTCCTCTATCTTGAGTATTCCAGATGTTGGAAGCAATTTCTCAACTACCAGGTGTTACTCTTTGAGGAAAGGTAAAATAAAGAACAGGAAGAAATAGGCTATTTCTGACAGTTTTAATAACATACCTAAATGTGACAAAAGAAATTAATCATAATCTTAGTACCATTGTTTTAAACTCCTTCAGCCTTACCAGCCCTGCTGATGAAAGTTCAATTTTATTTCCTTAGTAAGAAATATTGTAATGGCATATACAAGTTGTTTCTGGTGGTTGGTTGCTTTTGTATCTGGAGTTATTATTCAAAATTAAAATTATGAAGCATGTTTTTGTGCTTAAATCTGGCTGAAAACTCAACAGCAAAAGCATCTCAGAACACTAAAGATATGAAAATGGGGTTAAAATGATTGGAGATTTTATGACATTATTAGACTATAGACTCATTTTAGGAAAATATTCTGAGTTTTAAAAAATACAGAGCATGACTTTCATACACAATATTACTTTATCTTTACTTTAGAATCAACAAAGAAACAGTTATTATGGAGTACTAATTGTATGAGAAAGTGTTATGGTCAAACTTTTTTTGTGTGTTCAGTTTTGTCCAGAGATTGTCATATTTCCAGAAAAAAATTACTTAATTTCTACATAATAAAATTAATATTCTGTAGCCAATATCTTCTACCAAAAGTTATATATGCTAGTGAGAGAATTATTTTATAGCAGTCTATATAGGATATGATAACATAGATACACTGTATTCTAAGGTAATTAGAAGATAAAAAGAAGAAAAGTGCTGATATTTCATATTGATAATCTTTTTTTTTTTTAAAAGATTTTATTTATTTATTCGACAGAGATAGAGACAGCCAGCGAGAGAGGGAACACAAGCAGGGGGAGTGGGAGAGGAAGAAGCAGGCTCCCAGCGGAGGAGCCTGATGTGGGGCTCGATCCCAGATCGCCAGGATCACACCCTGAGCCGAAGGCAGACGCTTAACCGCTGTGCCACCCAGGCGCCCCTCATATTGATAATCTTAAAATAGTTTATAAAAATCAACTAGTAATGAAGTATATATGCATCTTCATGCTACACTTACTAAATAGAGTATATCAATGAAATTTCTGGAAATAATATTTACATATACCTACAGACTGTAATTCTGAAAACACACAGCTCAAATAGAAGGGGCTCCAAATTTGTCAGCATGTGTGTCATTTAGATGCTTAATAGCTTATGCATTTCTAGAAAATATCAGCAACCCCAACTATACAGCAGAACTAAGCATGCATAACTTTTACTACATATTAAAAAATACTGTTTTTAAAAAGATCCCAAACTTTAGTGTTTAGTGTATCAAAAAGTATAAAAACAAACGGAACTGAATTAGAGTAGTTAACTGCTCTGAGTCCCTTCTAAGTGAATGAAGGCATTAACACTTTTTTTAAATGTTGTCTTTTGCCTACAAATTTCATTGGATTTTGTATATGCTTTTGGATGCTTTTGATCTTTTATAAATTTATTTCAAAGCACCAAAAGATATTTCCAAGGAATTGTTTTCCTGCTCTCATTTAGTAGCTGCAAAAATTATAAATGCTTTAAAACAGCAGTTTGCCATAGCCTCAAGAGAAAATGGGTCTCAATTCTTATTTCATGTTTTTCACAAACCCCTTTTCTGTGTTGACAGTTATGAAACATAGGATGTGGCATCACAGGGTCAAAAAGAGGAGAATAAACAAATTTAGCTGTATTATGCTATTTCAAGTACACAGGTGTATAGTCCTACAGTTCCATCTTCCCAGACTTCTTGGCCCTGCCATCTCCAACTTGTGGTACATGTCTACCCTCTTTCAAAGTTGACATCTTATTTTTGAAGAAGTATTTGACTCCTCTCTCTTTTATTCCTCCAACTAAACTTAACCTCTCCCCATCTTTTAAATTCTAACAGTATATGATCCACACTTCAATTATGTTGCTTATATCACAATGAAGTTCATCATTTAATTCTTTCCTTGCTTTTTTTGAAATCCTTATAAACATTTTTTTTTGAGAGTTTTTTTTTTTTTTTTTGAGAGAGAGAGAGGTTGGCACACAATGCGTTTATAACAAAACATGAGATTGACAGCTTGTTGAATTTGGTTAAAGTGTAAAAGACCTGGAATTAACTTTTGATACACACAACTGAATATTGCCTAATCCCCCAAAATGTTACATAATGACCATATTTTTGAAACTCTAAATTAATTCTTTCACTAGTAGCTATGGAAGGTGAAATATATAAAACGGGCCCCAACTGAGGTATCTTTTGGCAATCTCTATGAATAAGGAATTGAATCCATGAGGGTTTCCAACAACTTGTGGTGTTTATTGACATACATACTTTAAGAACTCATTAAAGTTCAACATTTGGTATGTATATAGAAAGTGTGTGTGTGTGTGTGTGTGTGTGTGTGTGTGTGTGTGTGTGTGTGTGTGGTTTGGTCTGTTTGGTTGTTTCTCTCCTTCTGTGGATAACACCCTAAATGCCTTGTTGTACAGGGTTTTCTGAAGCTACTTTTAAGTAGTTACAATGAAATTATTCAATTATTGATATTACTTGAAATTTAATATATATTTATTTTTAAAAACATGCAGTCATAAGTTTTTGAAGGATGGACTAATTGTTGTTTACTGTGGAATGTATACAGGGACAACTGGCTCTGATTGGAAACTCCAGGAAGTGACTAGTAAAAGAAAATTAATAAAATGCTTTCAAAAGATTTATTTATAACTAAATTATTCCTATCTGGAAAAAACATAACAAGCAAAACACCTACATTTTCATGGAAATGAACAGTTTCCTGACAGAATGTCTGAAAAGGATAGCTCACTTTATTACTACAGAGTCCTCCCTCCAGTTTCATCTTTAACAATAACTGTGGAACAAAAATAGATGGCCCAGAATAAACAGCCAGGCAGAATTTTGGCAAAAATTAATACCTAACAAAACAACACATACTCCCATATTATTGGAGATATGACCATAGAAGAGTCTAAAACTTTTAGGGGATATGGGTTATTATGCTTTTTTTTCCCCCTTTTACTTCAAAGCTTTCTTTAGGGAGTCCTTATTTACAATTAATACTAAAAATTACAATGCATTGTGCCTTCCATCCCTCCTTCCACCTGCTGATCCATCATCTAACTTTGATATAATTAAACTCCCAACCCAAAGGTGATTGAGATGAGTCCTTGCTTTCACAGTTAAAACTTAAAAAGCACCTCAATTATCAGATTAAATATCAAGCAATTTCTCTAAGTACAGTAGGCAGTCAGCCAAAAGCATACCATGCAAGAATTCCAGGCAGTCAGGAAAGGTCAGACCCAAGCTCAACTCTGGAAAAAGCTTAGTGGCTTTCTCCATAGCCTAGTGTGTTGCCAGATAAAAAAGGCCCAAGAAAAGTTCTGCCAGATGGGCCAGCTGAATGCCCAGATGCCATCTGTTTAGAGCTTTAGAGCTGAATGCTTCATCTGGCAGCAGTAATCTATGAGCATAGCACAGGGCAAGAAATTCTGGACATTGGAGAGAAAAGAGGGTTAGAGCTAAGTGGGTTGAAAAATGGCAAATGGAAAAAGGAACAGAGAACAAATAAGCTAAAATCATGTTTTTTAAAAATTTGTAATTTTGATTATGCCATTTAAAAACAAGTGACGGCTATCAGATGTAGGTTCCCAACCATGAAAGAGTAACTGATAATAAACTGTTATAAATGATTAAAGAAATTTAAACATAAATGGGCAAACAGTTATGACAGAATTTTCAGACGCTGGAAAATAGACCCAAATAGTTAGTTCATAGGATCTAGTTGAGCTAAAAAGACAGAGATTGAGTTTAGAGCTACTGACGACTGGAATTTGTGAGGCAAGGTCCAAAGAGAAAGGAGCTGTCAAGAGAAGGCCCTCAAGAAATCTATATAGTGCTTCCCTCAGTCTTTTTTTCTTCTTCAGATTTATCGAGGTATAACTGACAAATAGGAACTGTATGTACTTAAGTTGTAGGACTTGATGTTTTGATACATGTATGTATTGTGAAGTGATCACCACAATCAAGCTAATTAACAAATCTATCACCTTGTATGGATACCATTTTCTTTCTTTTTTTTCTGTGTGTGTATGTGTGTGTTTGTGCTGAGAACATTTAAGATCTACTCTCTTAGTAAATTAAAAGCATAAAACACGGTAGTGTTAACAATAGTCACCATGCTGTGCGTTAAATCTCCAGAAAGCATTCGTCCTGTAACTGAAAGTCTGTCCTTGTGATCAGTATCTCCCATTTCCCTCTCTGCCCAGCCCCTGCAACCACATTCTATGCTGCTTTTAATTATTTCTAATTTTTTTAAAGATTTTACTTATTTATTTGAGAGAGAAAGAGAGAGAGAGAGAGATAGTGACAGAAACAGCAAGAAAGAGCACAAGCAGGGAGGAGAGGGAGAAGCAAACTCCCCGCTAAGCAGGGAGCCTGACCTGGGGCTCCATCCCAGGACCCTGAGATCATGACCTGAGCCAAGGCAGACACCCAACCAACTGAGCCACCCAGGCACTCTGCTTTTAACTATTTTAGATTCCACATATAAGTGAGATCATGTGGTACTGGTCTTAGGTATCTGGCTTTTTCACTTAGTGTAAAGTCCTCCAGGTTCATCCATATTGTCTCAAGTGGTAGGTTCCTTCTTTTTTTAATGGCTGAATACTATTCCTCTGTTTGTGTGTGTCACTTTCTTTATACATTCATCCACTGACAAACACTTAGGCTTTCTTCTTTGCCTTAGCTATTGTGAATAGTGCTGTAGATAGTTCTTTGAGATCCAGGTTTTCTTTCCTTGGAATATACACCCAAAAGTGAAAGTGCAAGATTATATGATAGTTGTATTTTTAATTTTGGGGGGAAACTGCATCCTGTTTTCCATAATAGTGGTACCAATTTACATTCTCACCAACAGTGTACAAGTGTTCCCTTTTCTCCACACCTTTGCCAACACTTGTTATCTCTTGCCTTTTTGATAACAGACATACTACCATGCGTGAGGTGATATCTCAGGGTGGTTTTGATTTGCATCTCCCTGGTGATGAGTGATGTTGAGCACCTTTACATGTAGTTATCAGTCATCTGTATGTCTTCTTTGGAGAAATGTCTGTTCAGGTTCTTTACACATTTAAATGGGTTATTTGTTTTGGAAGTTTCTTTTCTTCTTTCTTTTCTTTGTCTTTGTTTCTTTTCTTTTCTTTTCTCTCTCTTTTTTTTTTTTTTTTTTTTTGCTACTGAGTTGTAGGAGTCCCTTGTATATTTTGGATATCAACCTGCTATCAGATATATGGCTGGCAAATAATTTTTCCCATTGTATGGGCTATCTTTTCACTTGATTGTTTCCACTGCTGTGCAGAAGCTTTTTAGTTTGATGCAATTCCACCTGTTTTTATTTTTATTGCCTGTGCTTTTGGTGTCATATTCAAAATATCATTGCCAAGATCTATGTCTAGAAGCTTTTTCCCTATGTTTTCTTCTGACTGTTTATAATTCCAGTCTTATATTTAAGTCTTCAATCCATTTTGAGTTGTTTTTTTTATATGCTGTGAGATAAAGTCCAATTTCACTCTTCTGCTTATGGATATCTAATTTTGTAAACACCATTTATTGAATAGACTATCCTTTCCCCATTGTATGTTCTAAGTACTCTTGTCAAAGATCAGTTGACCATAAATGTATTTATTTCTGTGTTCTCTATTCCATTGGCCATATGCTTGTGTTTATGCTAGTATCATACTGTTTTGACTACTGAAGCTTTGTAGTATATTTTGAAATCTGGAAGAGTGATGTCTCCAGCTTTCTTTCTTATGATTCCTTTTGCTATTCAGGGTCTTTTGTGATTCCATATGAATTTAAGGATTACATTTTCTATTTCTGTAAGGAAATACAATTTGGGCTATATCCTGATGCAGATATATCTCCCATGGCGGCATCCACAATAAGCACATTCTTTTGAGTAGGAGAACTAACATGAGTGGGAGAACAAACTTCAAGAGAAGCGGAAGGTGATACCAACATGTCTCTCACTATAATACAGATAGAATATAGTAGATGTTATGTATCTACATTTGTACTGTATTGTGAACATGTGTGCCTATATCTAGAATCCACAGTATCCTACTGAATTTGTTAGATTAACCAAACAGTTTCATGGGGAAAATATTTGTTTATAAATGATACATTAGCTTAGATTTTCAAGAAGTTCACCCATGAAGGGAAACAAGCAACAAAGCACTGACTACTTTTTGAGTCCTTACTTTGTGAGATACAGTTTGATGCTTAGAAACAGGTTAAACCCTAGTACTTTGTTCCTAAACTCATGTGTTCACAAGCTCAAAGTAACCCTTTAACACTACCAATATGTACATAATTGTTGCTGTTTTTTAAGGCTGTAACGAGTGGATTTTAACTTTCTTTTTTCTATCCTAGATAAGCTTGAAATAAGACATTATTCTGAACACATCTCAGGCTGTTGATTCAGATGAACAAGACTAAAATGACTTCACACAACTTGTAAAGCCATATGAACATGGCCAGCAAAGATGAAGTACATTCCTTTGACCTGCACCTTTCCACTTGTCAATAAACTGCATTAACTTAAAGTTTGTAGGTGAGAAGATTCTATATAGAATCTAATCAACTTATCAACTTCAGTAAACTTATAACCTGGTAAGAGGGTGAGAATTATGAACCAAAAATTCAGAGTAAATGCAATATAATCTACACTCAAGAACCGGATATTGTAATAAAAATACTCTAGGAATTGAGAAAAATGAGTGATCACTGTGATTTGGGTTAACCTGACAAACTTCTCCAAGGAAGTTAAGGATGCTGAAGGACGGATAGGGTTTTAAAGAAGAAAGAGAATAAAGAACAATAATCACACGCCTGGGGAGGAGCATAAATAAAAATATGGAGAAAGGCATAATCATTACAGGTAAGGAGAATACACGGACAAAAAGACTAATTGGAGTTGCCGGCTCCTGCTGAGATCCAGTGGAATTTATGGTGGGGAGGTAAGACAGCCAGCTCATGAAGCTGCATGGTGAAAGGAGTCTGGATTTAAGAGACACAGCGAATAATAGAAGAAAACAAATGATTTAGGAAGGTTAGTCTGACATTGATAAGCAACCATTAACACCAGCAGCAATATCCAGAAATGAATTCCAAACACACAAAATGCACCAAACCCAGAATCCTTTTTAATGTTACTAAGGCAGATCATAAACTTAAACAGAAAGTATGATATAAGCTAAATGTGAATGTATTCATTTTCTTTTACAACATGGAGCACTTCCTGGTGTAAGAACACATGATAATTAGGGATATTTCTTCCAGAACTGATTTTTATTAAAATTTGTGTCCACATATGATATATATTTAGAATGTCTCGTAAGAGATTCCAGATGGGGAAGGTTAAGTAAGGAATGTTAACAAGTAAGATAAAAGCTTACAGATTTCACTTTATTTTAAAACAAAGGCATTTAAAAAGGTATATATAAATGAGTATCATGTCATATTGGTTTACATTATGATTTTGAAAAGCAATCTGTAAAGAAATATTGAGAAAGACTGGATAAAGGACAGTTTGACATTGGCCCAGAGTCACGCTGGCTGAGTTCGTGTCATGGAACTACCATAACCTTAGTCACATTAGCCTGTCTACCCATTATTTCATTTTCTGAGAATATAAAGAACTAAGGGCATTAAATCAGATAAGACAAAAAACTCAATAAGAATTAGTTGCCATCATCATCATTATCATCATGGAGAATGTATTTCTTTTAATTTGGTCCTTACTGCTGGTAATTTACTGGAAAATATTATGTTTTAAGAGTACCACATAAGAAGAAATGGCAGATCATGTCTTATACTTTCCTTTTTTTTCTAATTCCTTTGAATTAACATTTATGCTTTCCTTTTTTTTCTGATTCCTTTGAATTAACATTTTCTGATTCCTTTGAATTAACATTAACACTTTTTTCTGATTCCTTTGAATTAACATTTGAAATCAAATGTCCCAGAGTTGTTCTATATTAAAAGGAAACCATGTAAACCATTTTTATTCTAATTACATTATTTCAGAATATACCTGTATGATACATATTATAGCTATGACCCTCAGTTGGAGCTAATCTTCTATGATAGTTATTATTAAAGAGATGATTGAAATAAATTACTTTCCAGGAGAAAATACTGTAAATGCTGCCCTTATATTGGTTAAAAGAATGGAGAATAATATTTTTAAAAAGAACTTACAATGCTTAAGGAAAGCTTTCCCCTCCTTGCATGCATATATCCTAATGGATTAAGAAATTTTAAGCAAAGCATTGTTTTCAGAAGCGAACACATTTAGTTTAATCACCAGTGGAATTTTCATTTCAACGATCAGTTGAATAACAAATATACAACAAGAGCATAAATAGAACTGTCAGAATTTAATTGCTCATTGTGCAATGTTTTTAGATAGACTTAAGAAAAAAAGGAAGGCACAAAATCAGTTCAGACTCCACACCAAAGCACTGGGAGAGATTTTTTTCAAGTGTTGTAGGAAGAATAAGTCTTCAAAAATGTTTTAGGACAAGAGTCTCAGAGCTCTGAGATTCAAAGGAGAAAAAGGATAATGCAATTGTAGCACAGGAAAGTAGCAACAAAATAATAAATTTTCATCAACTTCTAGCTGTAAACATTTTTTATTTCTTTCATCTTGGATCATCTCAAAAAAATCCTATGTATTAGCGCCGGAAAGATTTTCTCATTTTAGATTGAGAAACTATTTATTTCTTTAAAAGCAAGCCCAGCTGGTAGGAGTTTCTTGCAGAGAAGTGTACCTTGTGCCATTTAATCTACTTACGAATTATCAGAAACCTTCTGATAGTTTTGAAGAAATTAAACGCAATAAACGTACTTCATATAGACCACTGATGTTTAAAGGTTTTATAAAACATTCTTAGAGTGTGGGTTATTTTCTCTCTCTCTCTTTTTTTTAAAGATTTTATTTATTTATTCGACAGAGATAGAGACAGCCAGCGAGAGAGGGAACACAAGCAGGGGGAGTGGGAGAGGAAGAAGCAGGCTCTTCGCAGAGGAGCCTGATGTGGGGCTCGATCCGATCCCATAACGATGGGATCACGCGCTGAGCCGAAGGCAGACGCTTAACCGCTGTGCCACCCAGGCGCCCCGGGTTATTTTCTCTCTTAACATGACCTATTGATTTATTACATTTGGCTTCTCTGAAGAGAGAGAGAGGAAGGAAGAAAGAAGGAAGGAAGGAAGGAAGGTGGGAATGATGAGGGAGGGCAGGAAACCTCTATTTATTTGGCATAGTACAAATATTAACTACATTGGAAATTCCTGAATCCAGATGCGATAGTAAAAATGGAAGCCTTATCTAACAATCTGTCCAACAATGGGAACAACTTTATAGCTTACAGAGCACGTCTGCATACATGATCCCACTTAATCCTCCCAAAATTTTAGAAGATAAATATTATTTTCACTTCAAAGGAAAGGACTCTGTCCAAGGCCATGTATTTCACAGAAGGTAGAGCAAGGTGAAAACTTAAGAATTTGACTCTATTTTCAGATTGCTTCCCACTTCATCATCAGAGCAACTCCACCATCTTTTTTTTTTTTTTTTTTTTAAATATAATTTTTGAAGGGGTAAGGAGGTTCTTCCTATCATAGACAATGTCCGGTCACTATCACACTATCAAAGTCCCAAATTTTGTGTGTGTGTGTGTGTGTGTGCACATGCACACTGGTGTTGCTGTATTATGTTAGACATCATATAACCTTAAATTCATGCTTTCTAGGAGCCAGGCACATCTACTTGAAAAGCTAAAGGATAGTGGCACAGAATTTGGGGAGAAATAAAAATGAACTTAAGTGAGTTTTTTCTGCACTGAAAATTATGTGATGATATTCTATGCCCAAATATGTTCACAGTTCACATCTGGTGCTTACATGCATTAAATACCCAGCCATGGTTGCACCAGAAACTGGGGGTTTGGACACAGGAGTGTTATAATTTATCGAATACTTACATGGCAGGCATTTTGCTCTACACTGCATGTACACTGTCTCATGTAACCGTATCAACAATCAGCCCTGCTTGGCATCATCACTTCTGTATTAAATGTAAAAGGAAAGTTAGTAGACTTTCCCTAAGTCACACAGCTAGTTAATGCAGGGCTAGAAATGAAACTGAAGTCAGCCTGATTCCAAAGCTCCAAAGTTAGCCCCTCTTTCAAGTTGTCTTCAACCTTAGTCAGCTACCAAAGCTTCAAATTAAAAGCACATATGAATGTTCCCCTTTCCCAAACAAAATGGTTTTTCCCACATAAATGGAAATTCCTCTAAGAGCTATATTAAAAAAATTCATCCTCAGAATTCCTCTTGTATAAAAATCAAGACATTAAAGATTTCCTTTTGTATGTATTTTCCTCAGCTGTGTATGTTTTTGATTGATTATATTTGCAGTGGTAGTCACTGCTGCTAGAAATACTGAGGAAAAGAATACAAAATTTAGTTGAGTTAAAGGCAGTGTAGAGACAACCTAAGCTAAGGTAATGAGAACTCAGACTGGAGATTTCCCCTCCAGAGTGCATAGCAGGAGAACTGAGTCATGTCTTAGAAGGGCTGACAGCAGGTGCTTTGGTGAGAAGTTATTGTGGCATAACTAAGTCTTAATAATCCTGGGTACTGAGAAGGGAATTTGAGATATGCACACTCAGCTATGCCAACTAGGTTATATAAAGGTTACTCAAAGTGTTTTGCATAGCAAGCATCCAAGATACTCAGTGTATTTGGGATCATAGCGGCACCCTAGAGACAAGAGTTAATATCCCTGAGTCATAAAACCAGAAAGACACTGAACATTTGAATGGAGGAAAAATTACAGTGTCAAAATGCTTCTCAGTATGCAGCAAAGCAAAATGAATTTATGAGAATCTAGCTGGGACTGAAGCAAGGGCAGTGGTGTGGGGAATGAGGGCAGGCAGGGAAGCCAAAATTTCTTGTTAGTGAAGGATGTAGAAGCTAAAGTTAACTGTAGAGTACCAATTATTTCTAACTTAACATGTAGCATAATTTATATTAACATATAGCATATTTATAACTTAAAATACAGCACGGTTAAAGTCTTCATATATAATTGTTACTGCTTTGAATTTGAAGATGAAAAAAATGATTTATGATGGTTTTCTCAATCAGACCCTTCCCCACTATTCCTCACACACTCTTAAGTTAACCGATGGCAAAAATTCACATAGCAGTTAGAACCAACTCCAGTCAGGTTGGGAAGTGCGACTTAATTGTCTAACACTGCACCGAAGGTGGTTCACTGCGCTTTGGGCAGGAGTTCACACCTTTTCTAAAGAGTCAAGGGAACACCATGAAAAAGGAGTAATTACTTTTTAGCCATAGAGTTATCATATTATGTAATTTTAAATCCTGAGAAAGACAGGATAGGGAAGGAAATATTATAACTTATAGTGAGAACACACTATAAAGTATTCAGAGAAGACTAAATGTGATCAACTAATATTTTACAAGGAATACTCAATGGAGAAAAGAGGGTCTCTTTGAAAAATGGTGGTGGGAAAACTGTATATTGACATGCAAAAAGAATGACACTGGACCTCAATCTTACATTATTCACAAAAATTATCTTGAAATGGATTAAAGACTTAAATGTAAGACTTGAAACTATAAACTTCTGCAAAAAAAACAGGGGAAATCTCCTTCACACTGGTCTTGGCAATGATTTTTTTTAGTATATCACCAAAAGCACAGGCAAAAAAATCAAAAATAAACAATTGGGACTACATCAAACCAAATAGCTTCTGCACAGCCAAAGAAACAATCAACAAAATGAAAATGCAACCTATGAAATGGAAGACAATATTTGCAAACCATCTATCTGATAAGGGGTTAGTATCTAGAATATAAGGAACTCATACAAGTCAGGAGCAAACAAACAAATAATCCTATTAAAAATGGGCAGAGGAACTGAACAGACATTTTTTCAAAGAAGATATACAAATGGCCAACAGGCATATGAAAAGGTGTCCAATATCACTAGTCATCAGGGAAACACATATCAAAACCAAAATAAGGGGGCACCTGGGTGGCTCAGTCAGTTAAGCGTCTCCTTCAGCTCGGGTCATGATCTTAGGGTCCTGGGATCCAGCCCTGCATCTGGCTCCCAGCAGGGAGCCTGATTCACCTTCTCCCTCTGTGCCTCTCCCTGCTCATGCTTACATTCTCTCTTAAATAAATAAATAAAAACTTTTAAAAAAACAAACAAAATATGAGATATCATCGCAAACCTCTTAGGATGTCTATTATAAAAAAGACAAGAGACAACAAGTGCTGGTGAGGATGTGGAGAAAAGGGAAACTTGTGCACTATTAGTGGGAGTGCACATTGGTACAGCCACTATGGAAAATAATACAGAGATTCCTCAAAAGTATTAAAACTACCATATGATCCAGCAATCCCACTTCTGGGTGTGTATCTGAAGGAAATGAAATCACAAAGAGATATGTGCTCACTGCAGCATCATTCACAATAGTCAAGGCATGTAAACAACCTAACTGTACATCAATGAAAACGTGACACACACAAACACACACACACACTCTTTTGTTTTCTCTCTCTAGAATATTATTTAGCCATAAAAAAGGAAATCCAGCCATTTGCACCAACATGGATGGACCTTAAGGGCATTATGCTAAGTGAAATAAGAGAAAGACAAATATCATACGATCTCATTTATATACAGAATCTAAAAAAAAAAAACAAAAAAACCCAAATTCATAGAAATAGAGAGTAGAGAGAATAGAATGGTGGTTGCCAGGGGGTAGCTAGGGGGAAGGTGTTCAGAAGGTACAAACTTCCAGTTATAATATGAATAAGTTCTGAGGATGTAATGTATAGCACGGGGACTATAGTTAACAATGTTTCCTATACTCAAAAGTTGCTAAGAGAGTAAATTGTAAAAGTTCTCACTACACACACACACATACACACAAGGGTAACTATGTGAGATGATGTATGTGTTACTAAACCTTATTGTGGCAACCATTTCATATCATACACATGAATCAAATCATCACACTATACAAGCTACACTTGCACAATATTGTATGTCAATTATATCTCAATAAAGCTAAAAAAATATTAAAGACTAAAACTAAAATAGTAGTGACAGACTACAAGAGATGAATATGAACAATTCTATTTTTGATACCAAGTAGACAAGAAAGAAACCAAAGAAGTCATAAATTATTGGATCTGTTCTTAGAAGTATTCTACTAAACTGTGAAAATCCTGGAATTTCTTGATTTGCCTGACTGAAATTTTAACCTGTATTAGAAAGAGAATGAGTGAGGAAGACGGCTGGTCTCATCATTTGGATCAACAAACAAGACCCAAATTGTGACATAAATGTTATGAGACTCTTAAGAACAAGTTAACATGTATACAATCTTAAATTTTTGAATTAGAAAAAGAAAGTTAAGTGCCCTACATGTCAGAAAACCTAATATATATTTGAAAAAAAAAGAATAGGGCGAATGAGTGATTCCATAATCAGGAAATCGAGGAAGAGCGTATAAACATAAAAATAAATCAGGGTGCACTAAAGTGAAATCACATAAGGGCTAATGACCACATTTTTAAAGAAAGACAAAGCGACACATAATCAAGGAAAAGAAGAGTGACAAAAGTATTTAGTGATAACCCCAATATAAGCCGAGAATGAAGTGAGCTTTCTGAAAATTGCTATGGAGAAATAACAGGGGGCTTTAAAAGCTATTTCTGGTGTTAAGAATATTGCTTAGGGCAAGATGGCATAATATTAACATAGGACAGAGAAAAGTCTGAATTTAAAAAATTCTATTTTTTCTTTGTATTCTCCATGGAACTGAAAAAGTGTAAGAAAGCAAACAAAGCTTTTAAGGATTTTATTTTTCCTAATCAAACTGATGGAAAAACAATAACAAAGTAATTAACCACTGCAAATGAATTTAAGTCACCATGAGTCTGGTCAGACTCATGAATAAAACAAAAACAAACTAATTAATTAAATTAGTAACGTTCAACAAATCATGGTGAATATGAGAGGGGCAGAGATGTATTAAATAGACAAGATACTTTCAAACTGATAATGTTGAAATAGATGCCTACTGGATTTATAAAATAAATAATTAACAGTGTACAGAGTAAGCAAAACCACAAATAACTAAAAACCAATATAGAGTCACTAAAATCAAATAACACAAACCTCCTTACTTAATACTCTTTAGATCGGTAGCGCAGGCTGATAATGTTGATATAAGTATGTTGATTACAACAAAGCATTTGACATATTTTCTTCCTGTGTTTATTAATGAAGAATACCACATTTTAATGAAATTTTAGTAACTGCACACAAACTGAAGCAAACTATATGCAAAAAAAAAAAAAAAAACCTCATTATACTAATATTTCCATTTCATCCTAATGGATAGCCCTTACCTCATCAGTGGAATGTTATGAAAGATAAGTTAGTTACTGGATTTCAAAATTAGGATTCACATGTATTTTGACAACTTACAATGAATAGGAATCAACAAAAGTAAATAGTACGTGGATAGATGGTTAAGTTGTATATTTGGTTTCAAGAATGGAAGGGCAGTTATAGTATGAACAAAAGCTCGACATTATAACTTACATATAAAACAAAGACATCGAAGGGTTTTTTTCTTTTAACCATAAATTAAATGTAAAAAGGTAATATAACTTTTTGTTAAGTGGCAGCAGCAGTATTATAAAACACTTCTAGAACCAAAAGAGTGCCACTGTGGACTGTTCTTGATTATTGTCACCCTACATACAGAGTATTACATTCAGTGGTGAGGACACTCTAGAAAGGATTTGCTTATGCTCAGAAATGAGAGGCAGAATGGTAAGGGGCAAATACACTACATGCATGAAGAAGTTGCTTTGTTAAGTGAAGAAATAAGAAGTTTAAGTGGGCAGATAGTATTTATGTCCAAGATAGTTTTCTTCTATTGCTCCAGGAGATACAACACGGAAAGACAGAAGTTATAGTATATTTTAACTTAAGATAAAGAATAATATTCTAATAAGAACTATTTCATGATGGACTAAACTTTCTCCAATGTTGTACTTCCTTTCATTAAGACATAATTACTCAAAAAAAGATGTCAAGTAGAAAACAAAGAATTCTAATTCAATAAATTTTATAAAACATTTTATTACAGAGAATTTCAGAATATATATTGTGAATATACTATTTCCCCTTTCAAGGGCAGAAGATTGCAGGTGCTCACTGCATGAAACTCTTTTTTCAAGGTACCTTTCTTAGGACTATTAATTTGTGAATATAGTTTAGTAAAAACAGCAAGGTTTTTTTTTGTAAGAAATACTTTGAGAGGGAGTTTGTAATAGATCTGGGGTTATTTCCAATTGCAATATTTTTATTATTCTTTTTTTTCCAATGGGTCAAATAATTTTTTATGATATTTTAATTTTTTTACATTTTATTATTTTTATTTAAATTCCAGTTAGTTAATATACACTGTAATATTAGTTTCAGATATACAATATAGTGATTCCACATTTCCAAAAACATCCAGTGCTCATCACAAGTATACTCCTTAATTCCTCCTACCCACCTCTCCTCAGTTTGTTCTCTATCATTAAGACTCTGTTTCTTGGTTTGCCTCTCTCTCTTTTTTCACTTTTCTCATTTGTTTTCTTTCTTAAATTCCACATTATACCTTCTGTCCCTCTCTCTCTTTTTCTTCCTCTCAGACCCCAATAATTCTAATACTGCTTTATGGTATTACTGATTTCTCGATGCCCCTCCCCTCATGGTCCTTTAGTTGTTTCTCTTTCCCTCTTCTTCCTTCTTTTCCATCATCTTGTTTTCTATGTCACTGACTCTCTCTTCTGCCTCATTTACCCTAGTTGTTAGAGCATCTATTTTAGACTACATCTCGGTTAAAGCATTTTTAAGTTCGGCCTGATTAGATTTTATTTCTGCACTAAAAGAGTCTCTACTGTCGTTTATGCTTTTTTCAAGCCCAGCTAGTAACTTTGTAATTGTTGTGCTGAATTCCAGCTCTAATATTTTACTTATATCCATATTGATTAGATCTGTGGCAGAGAGAATTACCTCCAGTTCTTTCTTTTGTTGTGAATTCCTCCTTCCAGTCCTTTGGCCCAGAGAAGAATGGATGAACAAGAGAACAAAATCAAAAATCTCAACCGTGACCCAAGTGAAATACACACCAGACAAATCCGAAGAGGTCAGAAACCAAAAAAGAAAAGAAAAAGGAAAAAAAAAAAAAAAGAAAAAGAAAAGGGAAAAAGAGAGAGAATATAATCTCGCAGGTGGACAAAACAAGGTGATACATTTGGTCCTGGGTGTATTTTGGTCATTTTGTTAGAAGACACTAAATCCCAAGATTATAAAGAAAGCAAAACATATATATATACACAAAAATAAAATTGAATACAGTGAAAGGAAGCCAAAAATGAAGAATATATCTATAAAATGTAAATGTAAAAATGAAAGTTAAAAAATACTTAAAAACAAAGAGTTGATAAAAGAAGAAACTAGTTGCAAAGGAAAAAAAGAAAAAAGAAAAGGAAAATTTTAAACTCAAGGATTAAAGAATCATGGGAAAAAACCCTCAAGTTCTATGTACTATTTTCTCCTAGTGCTGCAGTTTTACAGTTCTGTATGCTCAATAAACTTGGTAATTAGCTGGCGAATTCATAGGTGTTCAGAATGATTTGACAGTTATCTAGCTAAATTCAAGGGACCAGATGAAATGAGGTCCCCACTCTTCCACCATCTTGCCTTTCTCCCAGGTAGTTCTATTTTTAACTTTTTAAGAAACCTCCATACTGTTTTCCAGAGTGGCCGCACCAGTTTGCATTCCAATCAACAACACAACAGGGTTCCTCTTTTTCGCCATATCCTTGCCAGCACCTGTTGTTTCCTGTGTTGTTGATTTTAGCCATTTTGACAGGTGTGAGGTGATCTCTCATTGTAATTTTGATTTGCATTTCCCTGGTGATGAGTTATGTTGAGTATCTTTGCATTTGTCTACTGGCCATCTTCATGTCTTCTTTGGAAAATGTCTATTCATGTCTTCTGCCCATTTTTAATTGGATTATTCATTTGGGGGTGTTAAGTTTTATAAGTTCTCTCTATATTCTATTATTAATAGGTAGCCAAGACTGTAAACTAGGAGGCATCAGGATACTCGGATTTGTGTAACAGGATTTACAGCACAAGTAGCATCAGAGTTTAAGAACTCTAAAATTGCCAGGACAGTTAGTGCTCAAAACATGAGACAAAACACAAAACAAAAAAATCAGTCATAGTTTACATTCATTGATTGCTTACTTTGTAACACGTCCTTTAGAATTTACATATATATCACACATACTCTCTCTATACATATTATTTCACTTAATATTCACAGTAACTCCTATTAGCCCCCTTGGACAGATGAAGAAACTGAAGCTTAAACAAATTAGATAACTTGCCCAAGGTCACAGCTAACAAGTGCTGGAGACAGACTGAAAACATAGCTCTAACCACTGCACCACTTATTAGATCTTCAGGCTGTTTCCTCATCAAGGAAGAAAATCAAGATGGAACCTAGTGGAATATCAGTTTAGAAAAGCCATGGTGCCTCAACAACTTTAGTCTGGAGACAAGCAGTGTGGTGACCTCAGCCCCTCTTCTTTCACCCACTCTCACAGGTGGCAGTGGTCATGAGAATAATGAATGAAGGAAAGAACCATGGAGCTAATCAGTGGGGTGAAACACCTAAAGAAGATGACTGCAACTGAGACCTCAGAGAAAGAACACAGTAGAAAGTGCTAGAGAACATCCACTGGGAATCAGGTAGCTATGAAGGTAATGAGATGCCTGGAGACAATCCATGTGAAATCTTTGAAGCAGGTGACAGGATCTTGCCAAGAATATGAGATCTTTCTCAATCTTCTGACCATTAATTTCACCCTGTTAAGACACTACTTTTTTTTCCTAAAAGAAAGAGCCAAAAAATTGTCAATTTCCTAAATTTTCATGCCTGTAACAACTTGCATCAAAATAAAATAAGGCCATTTTTTTTCATATGAACATTTATTATTTATACTTAGAAGAGCAAAAAAATAGAAAATATACACAGAATATAAACATTTACAATTATATAGTACAAAAACAATTTTAAATATATAATAATCACATTTAACATTTTCTTTAAAAACAAAAATGGTTTTGGGGTATCTATGGTTAGAAAAAATTGAATACACAATTATTGCTGATTGCTTATTAACTGCTCTTTGTAATATTTTTGAAAAATTTGTAAAGAATGTAGAATACCATGGGAATTGTAAAATAATTTTAAACAAAATATTTTAGTTGTTGACAAAAATAAATAGGCTATTACTTATATAAGCAAATTACTAAGGTGCAAGTTTCATGCTATGCAAAATCAGTCCTATTTACAGTTTTATTTAACAGTCCTTTTTAAATGATATACATTTGAAAGATGGATAATAGTGCTTCTTATAACACTGCAAATATTAAAGGTGCACATATCCTCAGTAGCAGAATAATTGCCTATTTACTACTTGCAACTATACACCTAAAATGTCAGTTGATTTACGCTAACGATTCTGATTTATGTATGATTAAAGAGGGTTGGAAATTATGATTTTGATGAAAATTATTGCTTGCCTAAAATGGTAAGTCAAAAGTTAATTCATAATTGCCTCTCAGAAAAGATCATTTATTATTCTGGTGAGTATTATCAATGACTTCTAAAATCCTATACTCTGAAAGTGATTAAGATAATGGACTCTGGAACGATATTCCTTCAGTTTAAAGCTCTGTATCTCCACTCAATAGCTGAGCTAATGTTACTCTATAGTTGGGTAAACTTGGGAAAGTCATTTCAGTTTCCTGATAGGTACAATGAAGATAGTAATAGATATAACACATTAGGTTAGATGAAGACCATACGAGTTAATAATTATGAAGTGCCAAAAGCACAAGTCTTGACATATCTCTGTGAGACTAAATTTGTCTTCTAAAATCTCGATACATATAATAGAATGGAATTGTACATTAATCCACCGATTTTTTACATATATGTAAACAGAGACTGACAGCAAATGGACATACAGAATCTTTTGGAGATGATGGAGACGTTCAAAAACTAGATTATGATTATGGCTGCATAACTCAGTAAATTTACTAAAAGCACTGGATTGTACTGTTAAGACAGATCAGTTCTATGGTATATAAATTATACCTCGATGAAATTATTTAAAATGTGTGTGTATATATTATGAATTATATACATATTACATATACATATAATTAAGAAAAGGATATGTGTGTATACATACATAAACATATACATATGTTTATATATATGGTGGAATACTGAAAAGTTTTATTTTCTAAGATAAAGTAAAGATTAGAAACAAATCAGTATTAAATTTATAATTAAATACATCAGAGTATGTATTTGTTAGAAACTTAGTAGTTACCAGTTAATGTTGAGTACCTATTATGTGCTAAGAATTTGGGGATATAAAGGTAAACAGGATACCTTCCACTGTCTTTGAGGAGGAGCTCTTAGTGTAAGGCAGGGGAAGGAAAACTAAGGTCACAGGACAAATTCAACCTGCCATTTTTGCCTTATGAACTAAAAAACATTTTATAATTTTAAATGGCTGAGAAAATAAAGAATTATATTTTGTGACACATGCAAATGGCATGAAATTCACATTTAAGTGTCAATAAATGAAGTTTCCTTGGAACACAACCACACTATCACCATTTGTGTATTGTCTATGGCTGCCTTCAAGTTACAATGGTAGAGGCCAGTAGCTGAAACAGAGACTGTACACCCAACATAACCTAAAATATTTACTACCTCATCCTTTCAAGAAAACAGCTTGCTGCCAGCCCTTGTTCTAAAATGGAGGACAGAGATAGAAAGAATTTGTGGTTAATCTTATTGGCTTTAAATGTTTCTATTGAGAACCTTTCTAAAATCCATTAGTCTGAGTTTCTTCCTGGTACACCAAACACAACCATTTGACAAGCTGAATACTGTTGCCCCAGTAACCTTTGACTATTTGAGGCTTCTGTATTTTAAATTTCAATAGTCTAGTCTCAATATTGAAAGGACCTATAAGTATGAAAACAACAATTCAGAAAACATACAAAGACTATAATGACTATATTTTATATTTTGGATTGTCACAATAATTTTCCTTTAAAAATAAATGCTTTATTTTTTTGTTTAAAAAAAAACTTAGAAGACAGCCATTCAAATTACTATTAAACAACTATTCTATTAAAGATATAGACCATCTTATTTTTTAAAAGATTTATTCATTTTGAGAGAGAGAGAGAATGCAGTGGGGAGGGACCGAGGGAGAAGAGACTCTCAAGCAGACTCCCTGCTGAGCGAAGAGCCCCGGGTGGGGCTCCATCCCACCACCCTGAGATCACGACCCAAAAGAAACCAAGAGCCAGCCCCTTAACTGACTGCACCACCCAGGCGCCCTATATAGAACATTTTAATGTGCAAGTAGCCTTACATTTTACCAAAGATGCAATCATAAACCTGGGAAAAAGCCTGGCAGTCTTAAAAAATAATCCTATTTGACAAATACACACATAAAATCAATATGTAAATTGAATGCAATCAACAATGGGGTAACAGATTAAATATTATCATAATCATATATTGATATTCTTATCTATTGATATAAAGTATAAGCTGGTGCTTAAAATATGTGCACCTTTAAATAAAAATTATATTTTATATAAAATGCAACAAATTCAAACCCAATAACTCATAAAAAGCATCTTAGTGACATTAAATTTCCATACATCCTTCCTTTGGCTCCTTTTTTTAATTCATTTATTCATTTAGTATTAAAATTTCATTTTATTGTAATATAGAATACATCTATCAGCAATATTCTAGCAAACTTCTTGAAAAGCCTGAGAAGGAGTAGAGAAGGCATTGCCATAGATTTACAAGCATGAGAGTAGCATGTATCAGATTTCATCATTTTGTGTGTTTTTCATTAAACATTTATGATTAAACATGTTGATTTTTTATTACTTTCAAATTACATTGTGATACTCATAAAAATTCATGATTTGAAATGTTTCTTAAAATTAGCCCAAGGTACCTGAAATTGTATCTTCATTTTTAGAAAATGTGTTCCTAATTTTAAGCAGTATTCATAATTGTAATTTAAGATAGCTTAATTCTGAAAAGGCAATTGCGTAATTCAGGCTATTCACTCATTATATTCCATTTTAATAGTATTAGTAATAAACAAAGTCTAAGTCATGTAGAAAAATTCTAAACTGGATTACTCAAAATGATTTTGTCAAACTGTAACTGTTCTCCTAAATAGAATAATAAACGATATCTCAGGTTTAACTGCTTCAATATTCAATTTTATAAACACTCCTTTTTCATTCTTTCACGAAGAAAGGTTTGATTTGCTGAAATACATCTAAAGACACCTATGGGAGGAGTGCATTTTGGAATAATGTAACTTAGAAATTTCCCAAGATCCCCTGCTTAAATTCTATTTTATTTTTATTTGGAATTCTTCCTCTTCACAGGCTTAAATTCAGAAAAAGATCCATCCCATTCATAGCTTCATTTCTATTGTTTTATTTCCATTGCAATGAAATACCAGCCATACTGGCATTGTCTCTTAATTAAGAGGAATTAGCAAAGGAGCAAATTAAAACTCCTGGTGTTTTAAGTGGGAGAGGGGGCACAGCAGTGTAGGCAGGGAGAGACAAGGTCCATAAAAGGCAATGAGTGAGAGGGGGGTGCCTGGAAGCAAGAAAGGGAGCAAGAATGGCACTCCAATATCAGTCAAGAAGACAGCCTCTCCTGTGAAAGTCTGATTCAGGCAATGGTAATAGCAATCGTCCTCCATGCCACACAAATGTGAAACGATATTCCTTAAAAGAGCTGCATGCAAGGCAGGCCCTGCACTAAGTACACTTTTGTCACACACACACACACACACACACATTATTATTACCCTCATTATGCAATTGCTAAAACCGAGGCCCAGAAATACTCAGAAACTTGCCCTGTGGTCACACCATGTAAGGGGCACAGCTAGGATTCTAATGCTAGCAACCTAGCATAATAATTAAGGATATGGACTCTGCATTGGGTTTGAATCTTGAGTCAGCCACTTTTGTGTGACCTTGACCTAGTTTCTTAACCTTTCTGTGACTGTTTCCTTATGAGTAAAATGAGAATAATAATAGGTAACATTTGCAAAGTCTTCAGAATAATGCCTGGCTCTTAGTAAGTGCTATATGAAAGTTGGATTAAAAATTTTTTTAAAAAGAGGAAAGAAAGCAATTATGAGACTCTCTATATAGCCTATGTTCTTAACTGCTACTGTAGGCTATGCTGCCACTCTCATCTACTTTGGATACTGAACTATACTGTCAGTGTCGGGTGTTACCACATATTCATGCTGGTTTGCCGAAAAAATTAATATAGTTGATAAACCCCTAGCCAGACTTATCAAAAGAAAGAAAGAAAGAAAGAAAGAAAGAAAGAAAGAAAGAAAGAGGACCCAAATGATAAAATCACAAGTGAAAGAGGAGAGATCACAACCAACACCACAGAAATACAAACAATTATAAGAGAATACCATGAAGTATTATATGCCAACATGGGCAACCAGGAAAAATAGTCAAATTCCTAGAAATTTACAAACTATCAAAACTGAAACAGGAAGAAATAGAAAATTTGAACAGACCCATAATCAGCAAAGAAATTGAATCAGTAATAAAAATCTCCCAAGGAATGCCTGGGTGCCTCAGTCGGTTAAGCATCTGCCTTGGGCTCAAGTCATGATCCCAGGGTCCTGGGATCAAGTCCGACATCAGGCTCATTGCCTGGTGGGGAGCCTGCTTCTCCCGCTGTCTGCTTCTCCCTCTGCCTGCCACTCTCCCTTCTTGTGCTTTCTTTATCTCTCTCTCTCTCTCTGTCTGACAAATAAATAAAATCTTTTAAAAAATCTCCCAACAAACAAAAGTTCTGGACCTGATGCCTTCCCAGGGGAATTCTAGCAGACATTTAAAGAAGAGCTAATAACTATTCTTCCCAAACTGTTCCAAAAAACAGAAATGGAAGGAAAACTTCCAAACTCATTCTACAAAGACAGCATTACCTTGATTCTGAAAGCAGACAAAGACCTGATTAAAAAGGAAAATTACAGGCCAATATCCCTGATGAACAAGGGTGCAAGAATTCTCAAAAAAATACTAGCAAATTGAATTCAACAGTACAGTAAAAGAATTATTCACTACAATCAAGTGGGATTTATTCCTAAGCTGCAGGGGTAGTTCAATATTCACAAATCAATCAATGTGATATACCACATTAATAAAAGAAAGGATAAGAACAATATGATCCTCTCAGTAGATGCAGAAAAAGCACCTGACAAAATATAGCATCCATTCTTGATAAAACCCTCAACAAAGCAGGGATAGATGGAACATACCACATCATAAGGGCCATATAGGAAAGATCCACAGCTAATATCATCCTCAATGGGGAAGAAATGAGAACCTTTCCTGTATAGTCAGAAACAAGATTAAGGATGTCCACTCTCACCATTACTATTTAACATAGTACAGGAGTTTTAGCCTCAGCAATCAGACAACAAAAAGAAATAAAAGGCATCCAAATCAGCAGGGAAGAAGTCAAGCTTTCACTATTTGCAGATGGCATGATACTCTACGTAGAAAATCTGAAACACTCCACCAAAAAATTGCTAGAATTAATACACGAATTCAGCAAAGTTGCAGGATATAAGTTAATATGCAGAAACCTGTTTCATCTCTATACACCAATAGTTAAGCAGCAGAAAAAGAAATCAAGGAATCAATCCCATTTGCAGTTGTACCAAAAACAATAAGATACCTAGGAATAAACCTAACTGAAGAGGTAAAAGATCTGTACTCTGTAAGCTATAGAACACTTACGAAAGAAATTGAGGAGGACACAAAGAAATGGAAAAACATTCCATGCTCACAGACTGAAAGAACAAATACTGTTAAAATGTCTATACTACCCACAGCAATCTACACATTCAATGCAATCCCTATCAAAAACACCACCAGCATTTTTCACAGAGCTAGAACAAACAATCCTAAAATTTGTATGGAACCACAAAAGACCCTGAATAGCCAAAGCAATACTAAAAAAGAAAAACAAGAATGGGGGCATCATGATTCTGGATTTCAAGCTATATTACAAACCTGTAGTCAACAAGACAAAATGGTACTGGCACAAAAACAGACACATAGATCAATGGAACAGAATAGCAAATACAGAAATGGACCCTCAACTCTATGGTCAACTAATCATCAACAAAGCAGGAAGGAATATCGAATGGAAAAAAAAGAGAGTCTCTTTAAAAAATGGTATTGGTAAAACTGGATAGCAACATGCAGGAGAAAAAAACTGCACCACTTCCTTATCTCATACACAAAAATAAATTCAAAATGGATCAAACACCTATATGTGAGACAGGAAACCATCAAAACCCTAAAGGAGAACACAGGCAGAAACCTCTCTGACCTTGGCTATAGCAACTTCTTACTAGACACACTGTCGGAGGCAAGGGAAACAAAAGCAAAAATGAACTATTGGGACTTCATGGAGATAAAAGCTTCTGCACAGCAATGGAAACAACCAACAAAACTAAAAGGCAGCCTACAGAATGGGAGAAGGTATTTGCAAATGACATATCTGATAAAGGTGTAGTATCCAAATCTATAAAGAACTTATCGAAGTCAACACCTAAAAAACAAATAATCTGGTTAAGAAATGGGCAAAAGACATGAATAGACACCTTTTCAAAGAAGACATCCAGATGGCTAACAAGCACATAAAGATGCTCAGCATCACTCACCATAAGGGAAATACAAATCAAAACCACAATGAGATACCATCTCACACCTATCAGAATGGTGAAAACTAACAACACATGATGTTGTTAATCTCTGAGGATGCAGAAAAAGGGGAACCTTCTTTCACTGTTGGTGGGAATGTAAACTGGTGTAGCCACTCTGGAACACGGTACCCAGGTTCCTCAAAAAGGTAAAAATAGAACTATCCTATGATCCAGCAATTACACTACTAGGTATTTACCTAAAGGATACAAAAATACAGATTTGAAGGGGTGCATGCACCCCAATGTTTATAGCAGCATTATCAACAATAAACTGTGGAGAGAGCCCAAATGCCTAACAACCAATGAATGGATAAAGATGTGATATCTATCTATCTATCTATCTATCTAGCCATACACAATGGAATATTACTCAGCCATCAAAATGGTAATCTTGTCATTTGCAAAGACATGGAGCTAGAGTGTATTATGTTAAGTAAAATAAGTCAGTCAGATAAAGACAAATACTATGATTTCATTCGTATGTGGGATTTAAGAAAGGAAACAGATGAACATATGGGAAGGCAGGGAAAGGAGAGAGGGAAACAAACCATAAAAGACTCTTAAGGATACAGAACAAATGAGAGTTGATGGAGAGAGGTGGATGGCGGATGGGCTAGATGGGTGATGGGTATTAAAGAGGGCACTTGTGATGAGCACTGGGTGTTGCATGTAAGTGACAAATCACTGATTTCTACTCCAGAAACCAATATTGCACTGTATGTTAACTAATTAAAATTTAAATTAAAAAAATAAAATTTGGTTTAAAAAAAGTATTTATTGCCATGTGCTACTGAGAAACATGAAAGTATAGCAAACAGACCAAGAAAAGTGTTTCAAATAGTTTTACCTAAATGTTTTTGTAAGTAGTTACCAAATGTGCATATATATATATATATATATATATATATGCTGATACTATTTGGGTTAAGTAATTATTATAAAAGGGAAAAAGAGGTGGCATTAGAGTTTCATTGATAATAAACTGACTCTTCATGGCTACATTAATCTATGCTTAAAGAAAAATATAGAAATCATAAAGAAACACAAAAACCCTACTTTAAATCCATGCCCTTAAATTTTTTTGTGTGTTCTGTCTCGCAAGGTACTAGGTGATCAGAATATGCCCTGCATTTCATCTCAATCCAACACAGAAAAATTGAGTCTTGGTACAACCTAAAGTATGCTATAAATGATCAAGGAATTTATTTGTGGAACCAATATTATCTATAGTTAATTCATTAGACATTTAACGAATATTTAATGCTTCTTAAATTTTAAAACGATAAATATATTTTGAATTGAACTTAACTGTAAAACAAATCAAAGTGAAAGACATTACAATTTTAGTTATACCTTAGCAAAAATAAAACCTGAAGTAAAAAAATGGAAATAGTATATAAACTAATAGGAAAGATTGTGAAAAAATTTTCATGGTCCTTCATGAGTAGGGTTTACAAAAGGAAAGGAACACTCAGGTGCTGACATGCCATCAAAAATAAAACACGTGGGGAAACATATCAACCTATCATGGCACACTTTCTAAAAACCAGTGTTAACTTTAGCCTTTTAAAGGCTGGGCAGAAAAGTATGCAACAAGACAAGCAGCTGCTATGGTATCTCAAAGAATGAGAACTAAGAGTTAAGACAAACACCATGCTGGAAAGACATCTAAAATCTGAAAATCCAAGTCATCATTTTTCATAGGATAGAATTCTCTTTCATAGGAGAGGACTAAGCTTGCAAGGAACAGAGGGATCACACGTGAGAAATCCCTTAGAATTCTCTGCCTCCCCCGTAATATGCAGTAAGTGGGGAAGAAAAGATAAAGATTGGAAAAGGACTAGCAGTTAGGAAGAAAATGGAGGGCAAAAATTTGAAACAGCAAGAATAGAGTAAGTAAACTGTAGGCAGAGTGGCTTTCATTTAGATGGAGCTGAAGGGATTGAGATTCAAGTCAGCATATGAAAATCTGAACTGATTTCTCACTATAATAACCTGTTCAGAAAATGAAGATTAGCATGTAGAGTAGTGTGAGTAACCACAATGGTAATAAAAATCATATATTCCATGTTTATAAATTAGAAAAGGAAATGTCTTAATCAAGTGTGAAAAGGTTCTTAAGAAATGTCTCTGCCCATTGACTTGGATAAACTTTGACCATGTAACTGTCATTGTCACTGATATTAGTCAGCTTTAAAACTGTTCACTGATTGCATTTTCCACAACATCCAAAGCATCAATTCTCAAAATTTGGTTCACTGCTGTACCTTTGGCTATAGGTACACATATGTGCCAATTAAGCTGCTTGTCAAGTCAAAATTGCAATTAACCTTTCATTAAATTTATAGCAATCTTCTGCTTTGAAAGTCATCAAGTCACACAGATCAAAGTAGACATATGGCTTCTGTGATCCAGATTGACAAAGAGCAATTTGTCACACTATCTGGAAGAATGCTCCATTGACCACCTACATCAGAATTCCCCCATGATATCTATAAAGATCTTCAAATTCCTAAGTCCCCAGCTGGGCTTTTCCTAAGTCCCCAGTGCAGTCCTAGGAAGCTTTATAGTCATTATTTCATTGAAGCATTATATCACACCTATGAAATAGTTAGCACTACACTACAATCCTTATTTTACAGATGACCTTATTAAATAACTACAAAGTTATAGAGCCAGGGTTCAACTCAGATTCCATAGTCGGACCCCATAGTCCGACTACTAAACCACTGCAGTATTCCCTCTTTCCTAATTAATTTGGGTATAGACACAGGACCATTTGTTTTGACAACATAAAAATGCTACCATAGATGTATTCTGTGCATAAGTTGGAAGACAATTATCACCGGAGTTCTTTCCTGCCTTTTATCATTCCTTCCTAGTCTCCGAATATTAAAAATGAAGCCAAGGACAAATGGTGAGTAAAGGGGCATCTTTAGCTGTTCTCTCATGAATTAATCACCTAACATGCATAAACAAAAAATAAACAATGAGAACTCATTGATAAAAGGGGGAAAATAAGTGCTAAAAGGAATGTCTTCTCTATATAATAGTTTTTTAGCAATTTCTATTAAATACAGAAAATTGCAGAAATTGCAATAATTGTATCTAAAATATCCTTAATTCCAGATTTACAAGTACCATGAAACTCTGATAGATTCTCTATCTTTCTATACTAGTTTACTTAAAGTTGGCAAAAATTATGTGTTCTAGTCTGAAGGAGAAACCTATGGAAAATGTTTCCAAAATAATGATCATACATTAATTTGGTTAGATTGAAATCCTTGGCTTTATTTACTTCTAAGGAGCATTGCATGTAGGTCTTGTCCAGAATATATAAACACTGGCATATAAGCAAAATATGTGTCCCTTAAGAAAGCAAATGTCTGGATATTTCCAATGGTTTAATTTATCCAAATATAAAGGCATATGGGTCCATCATCAAAGATTCCTGTATCCTAGTAAATATGAAAAGGATAATTCAAAGTAACAGAAGATGAAAAGAACAAGCATGTGCCGAACAAATAACTCAACTATGCTATGTTATGAGTAATAACTATGTAGTATGATTACACATTTCAAAGTAAGAAAAATAAGAACAGCCAGAATTTATGAAGTTATTTCTTTGTACCAAGCATTATAGTAAACACCTTACAAACATTAGCACGTTTTCTTCTCACAATAATTTTTTGAAATATGTATGAACAGTAGCAATTTATAGGAGGATAACTATGAAACTCTGACAGGTTAAGTAACTTGACCCAAGTCATGCAATTTTAAAGTGCCATGCCTGGGATAGACACCCATCTTTATGGACTCAATATTTTGTACCACAAGGTAAAAATGTCTTCAAATTATTCTAACCAGGGATTGTGCTGGATTAGTTTGAAAGGGGTTGTACCAGATTTGACACAGCGCCCAGGTACAAATGATACACTGGCTGAAAGCCACCTATGAACACCATTTCCATCACCTTCCTGGACTGCAATCAGAGGATTAGCAAGATCCTGCCTTTCTCATCCCATGCAGTCATCTGCCTTCAGACACCTGCAGGATACAGGCTCTAGGAGATTTCTTGGTTATGTTAACTCATTGTAAGAAGCCCCAGAGCAAATATTATCATAAGCCCTTTACCTGGTGTCATGGTGCTTCATTTTAACCTCTAGGAACTTGATCAACTTTACTCTGTGGGAATGTGTTCCTTACACTCTGGTAGAATGCAAGTAGGAAAGAAAATTCAGTAATTTGATTTGAACTCAATAGAAAGAACTTGAGAAGAAGTTTAACTATATAGGTTTTATTGTTCTAATTGCTTTGATTTTTTTACTGTTAATTAGCAATTCACTCACCAAATTATTTTTGAACTTATGTCACAGGCGCTCTTTTTCATTCAAAGTGTACTGTGATAACATTTCAATTGAATGTGAGAATTGGTTCTCAAATTAACTTATTTTGTCATTATCATACCTGCAGGATTCAAAATTAATATTTGGCAGCTTGGATCACTGACTTTCACAAAAATTCATCTCATATTATAGTCTCTCTGTTGTAGAAAGTCACTATCTTATTAAATAGCTCAGCAGGAAGCAACTAAATGTCCATGACAGGTAAGAAAGGCATAAATTAAGCCACTGGAAATATCCAGATATTTGCTTTCTGGAGGAACACGGAAATAATGATAAAAAATACTGGCAGCTAACATTAACTCATTGCTTACTATGTATCAGAGCCTAAGCTAACACATAACCTTATTTATTCTTCACAATAATCATTTAAAATGGATATCACCCTCCTCTGACATGTTTTAAGAAAGAAATCAAAGACCAAAGAGACACAACATCTAAGTTTGAGGGTCTAAATGAATGAATGAATGTAACAGAACTTCTAATAATTTTGGCCTGAATAAAACAGACAACCTTAAGGAACAGCTAGCTAGAAGATCTGATTTCATTCTTGGAAGCTCTGTGAAGCTAAATTTTATTACTGTGACACTAATAATTATAGCTAACATTAATCTAACACTTATTATTTTCTAAGTATTTTATATACATGATCTTCCACTTAGGCTTATGAGATAAATATGGTATAAGTACTATTACATAAATGCTTATTCTCAATTTATCAACAAAGAAATTAAGACTTAGAGGTTGAGTAATTTGCCCAATTACCATGCATCTGTTAAATGACTGAGCCAAGACTCAGATCAGTTCTAAGTCCTGACTTAGCCTCTACACTACATATTCCTGTAAGAAATTCAAACTTCTGCAGTGACAGTTTGTCTCACCATAGCCAACTACATATATGCTCCTGAATCAATGGTGGAGTTTGTTCTTCCAGAGCTTAGAGAGAGGGAGCACAGTGAAAGGGGTAGGAAAGGATGCTAGATCCATTTCATCTCACCTCCTTGATGTCCAATTATACCAAAGGAAGAACAACAACATATTAAAGCTCAAAAACAGGACAAATGAGGACATATCAAGCTCTGAACTTCTGTAATCAGAGAAGGTATCTGTTGATATTCCTCTTATTGAACAGCTGTGAGGAACTCCCATATGGAACACAGGAGTTAACTGAGAATGATGGTTTAATTGAGTAAAATATGTATTTTCTTTACTACCTTATCTTAAAAAAATTCTATGAGATACAGCCCTAAATTGTATAATAGAATTGAACTTTTTAAGAACATATTATTCTTTACCACAGCCTTTTTTTTTTCCTTCAAATTCTTGACTAATGCAGATTGTGTGGTATTGACAAAAAAGCACTACAAATTTGAGTATTCATCCTAGTTCTGGCATTATGAGTTGGACCGTGGTAAGGCTTCATCTCTCCGGTCTTCAACTTCCCCCTCAATAATATGAGGGGATAAAGCAGTTAATATTCTCAGCAAGAATGTTTCTGAAACATCTATGATTATTCAGTGCTCTTCTGGAAAACAGTTTAATAACTGGAAGCACAAAGGGAATAAAGATATTTAATTTTATACACTATTTTTTCCTTGCCGTATTTATTAATACATTTCCAAAACAAAAGTATCAACTCAAAGACACATATAAGGTATATGGATTCATCATGTAAGCTACAAGTTAGATCTAGTGTCAGGAGCTTCACAAACCACTGTTACATTCAGCATTTACTTTAGAGAAGTAGTTAGTTTAAAGATCAAGAGGAGTAAGTAATCTCTATCATATCACATAGATTTGAATCCCAATTCCCCTGCTCCCATGGTGATATGGGTAAGACAACTTCTCCAAAACTCAGTTTCTCACCTGTGAAATGAGAGTGATGATGCTTATCTTGAAAGGCTGTTTAAAGGATCAAATGGGATAAATTATGCATAGTTCTTAAAATCAATCACTGGTACACATTAAGCCCTTAACAAATGTTAGCTAATGATGTTAATTTACCTACATTTTCTTGGGAACCCCAATATATAGTTGGGAAACAGAAACTCAAAGAAACTAAATAATTTTCCCATGAATGCACAATTAGAAAGCAATGAAATTGGAATGTAAATTCAGTTCTACCAGATTTTTAAATCTGTGTGCACTTTCCCTCAGACCACACCACTGCCCCAGTCTGCAGCTCTGGCACTCAAATCCTGTCTTCCAGTTGTCTTATCTCTTCATCTGTTAATATTCTGATCCTGTCTCTAGTTAGACAATAAACTGTTCAAGTGTCTTCTGCTTATAATCCATTTTTCCATAATGCCCAGTACAGGGTAAGATGCTACGGAAAAAAGAATATCAGCCTTTATTCCTCTAAAGGAAAAGAAGGCAATAATATCTGGGTTTATATGCCAGCTCTGGCACTTACTAGTTATGGGATCTTGGCCATGTTTTTTAACTTCTCAATAAAACAATTTCCTCATTTGTAAATGGGTATAACAATTATACCTGCCTCCTAACAATTAAATGTATAGATTAATTATGTGCTTCTACATATTAAGCGCTCAATGAATGAAAGCCCTTTAAAATATATCATTAATACTCCCACTTACTTTTACTCTTGGTGCTTCCTTTTCTCCTTCATAAAGTGAGTGGCCTATCTCAAAGGGTTGCTGTGAGCATTAAATGAGAAAATGTGTCCTTAGAAGAGTGTTATCTCATAATATGATCAAATAATGCATCTCTTTTATTAACTAGATAGTAAGTATAATATAGCTTCCAAGATCACAAAGAATTAACCACACCTAGAAGTTTTTTGGTCCTCCATCTTTCATGTTCCATACATCTAGGCCTGTTTCTCTGAGGTTCTTGTCTACAAGCCAATTCACAACCTTCTGCTCATGGCAAAACCAGGACAGCTCACTTCCTCTAACAGGTAACAGGCAAATGGGAACCACAGCCTTACTCTAAAGAGACAATGCTTAATGTACTGTAAAGGTATGACTATCAGAGGCATTCATGAACCAAAGTACCTTCTTTTACACCCTAGATGCCACCTTATAGTGGCCACTTACTCAAATGATACACAGGTCTTAATTTCTTACTATCGCAAGTCTTCAATGATCATTTTGATCCCACTGCTACTTTATCATATCATCTAACTAAAAAGGTGGTAGGAAATATAACCCACCAGCCAGGTAAAAGTAAGAACAACAATACCTATGAAGATTATTGTTTTTCTTTAGCAAAAAAAAGACCCATGGAATGCTGAAAAAAAAATTTTTATAGAGCTAAAATCCAACTAAATATTTCTATCAAGTCTATTAATGCATATCTTTCAGTTAAATTCAGCAGACTTAAATTCTGAAATGTGTGCTTCTAATATGATGGCAAATAATTTTGCTAAAATGCATTCTGTTCTGTGTATGCTAATTACCACAGTCCAAGAAAATAGGTTCCGGGCTTTGACTATCAATATCTTCATTATTGGAGGTGAACTGATATGCCCCCAAAACTTTCATCCCCTTCATTTTTGAGTAGACTAAAAATACAAAGTTTTCATAAAGCAATTAAAATCAGTGGGGTTTGGACTATAGGCATAAAACAGCATTAAACTCATTATGCTTACACTATAGTCTACTTTATTTATATTTATTATACTAATATATCTTTTAAGACAGAGCACAGTAGTTTTGGTTGAACAATAATACACTCTTTTGTTGAGTAAATGATCACAGGCTTTCAAATATTTCACAGTAATTTCAACAGCTGTAAAATAGTAATAGTATTATTATTTTTAACACTCTTCCAAACTGTTTGCAGATCTGCATATAAATAATAATGAAAACTAAAAGGCAGATGAAGAAAACAATGCTTCCAAAGATCAACTTTAACATTATAGGATATTTTAAAAAGTTATTTCAACCAAATAAACTCCAAAGTCTGCATACTCTCATTCTCCCTGTGCTTTATTTATTTTTCTACTTTTCTAGGCCTTAGGCATAATGCCTGGAACATAATTAGAATTCAGTAAATATTTGCTTGATGAGTTTGTGAATGAATGGCAGGAGTTTTTTGGAGTTTTATTTTTATCTGCTTGGCCTTATATTGTGTTGCATATGCAATGCAGTTCCATGAATGCCAAACACTATTTGATGATTTTTATAGTGCATGCAATTGTACATTGAAGCTCTATGAGAAGACAGGATTTTCTGTCTTTTTGACTGCTATATTCCCGTGCCTAGATCAGCTTCTGGCATATACAAGGTGTTCGATATGTACTTGTTGAATAAAAATGGAATGAACCATGAAATTCTAATGTTCTTTTCATACTAAAACAAAGTAACAAAAACCCATTATTGTTCATTTTTGTGCTCCAAGAATATATGAAATTATAACTTAATTACGTATTTAGATTTAAAGTTTGAAAATATGGGGGAATCTGTTGTATATATATAAAATATATAGACTTTAAAATCTGTGTGCATTTCCCCCCCAAATATATACATACATATCTGTGTGTGTGTGTGTGTGTGTGTGTGTGTGTGTGTGTGTATAAATATACATATTTGAGGGCCTTTAATATGTCAGGCACTGTGATTAATGCAGAGAGGGATTCTGCTCCCACAGCTGTGTTAATGTACCCCCAGGATAGCACTCATCACAATGCATTGTAATGAGTTTTGTCCGATCCCCATACACATCATGCTCTTTTATCCTCTATGCCTTGTCACATGAAATTCCATCTTTCAGAGCCATTATTTCACTGCCCACTTCCATGTGAATTTGTAGGACACCCTATAGACATCTGCCCAAAACTGGTGAATTGCTTTATGTGGGAAAAACTCCCAAACAAAACATCTTGTGTCAAAAGATGTGAGTCCATGAGAGACTATGGACTCCAGGAAACAAACCAAGGGTTTCAGAGGGGAGGGAGGTGGGAGGATGGGGTAGCCGGGTGATGGGTATTAAGGATGGTACGTGTTGTGATGAATACTGGGTGTTATATGCAACTGATGGATCACTGAATACTACAACAAAAACTAACGATGTACTATATGGTGGCTAACTGAACATAATAAAAAAAAAAAGTATGGAGATTACAAGAGAAACAGGTTTTCCTTTCAAAATAAACACACCAGATTCTGATAACTTACTATGAAAAAGTAACATAAAATAACTCCCACTAATTTCTTATAGTAATTCCAAGTTCAAAGATAGTATTTTAGCTATACTATGTAAAAATACATAATTAAAATACATTTTACCTGTTTTGTTTTACCCTTTTTTGATGTGTCTACAAGACATTTTAAAATTACATGTTTAGCTAATGTTATAATTCTATTTGACGGCTATGTTCTAGACCATTAATTACCTTTTACATTATTTTAGGAATATCTCTTTTTGAGATTCCAACTACATACAGTAATTTATTATGTAAGATTCATATTTTTCATTAGTCAACTAAAAAATTTATCCTTTGTCATTCAAGAATCTGTGTTTACATAATCTAAATACCAGACCTATCAACATATGCCAAATGAGTTTCAGAAATGTTTACAGCTTCATTATCACTCTGTCCTTCATAAAAAGTGCTTCTCTTTGTTTCATACTCATTAATTTCACTATTCTAAGATGTGATTCCCTAAACTCCACAGTCATCCAAAACCCATTCTGCTCTTTGATAAATGCATGCAAAGAAGGGGCTAAAAGGAAAAAGAGGGTGTTGAAATTTCATTGTCTCAGGGGAATAATTGAAGATAATTCCAATAAGAATAGATTTTTGATTAAACTGTGGCAATAGGCAACAGCATTTCTCAAAAGGAAAAAAGAATCATGCTTATATTATAAGTCAAAGTTTAAGCATGTTCTGCCTGAAAGCTGAAAATTGATTTGAAGGTTTCATGAATACTAAAAAAAAAAAAAAAAGAAAAAAGAAAAGAAAAGAGAGAGCAAGAGAGAGAAAGAAAAAAAAAAAAAGAAAGAAAAGAAAAACACCTAAGGTACAATGGATTAGTCTTAACTCATTGCACCTGATGGATAACATGGTATCTAACATGTCCCGACCCCTGAACAAATATTTTACAAGCAAGAACTATTTCATGGGGGCAGACAATAAACATTCCCCCAAAAAACTGTGCAGTTGAGACTTTGGCAATAAATAAATTTATGAGGGCAGTGTACTCTCTAAGAACTGGCAGATAATACTTGTTATACTATAAACATTGGGTTTGAAAAGCCTTTATGCAAATCCAGGGATTCTATTTACTCCTCCCCATCAAAAAGTAGTTTCCAGACACAGAGAGTTCTAAGTAATATTGATCCATTAGAACAAGAATACTCAATTATTCCATAGAAGAATGGTCACTTTTCAATTTCCTAGCACCGTAACACCACTGAGAGCTTGTATAGAAGAGAAACATACTGAGGTAGTATCATAGAGCAGATGTTTTGCAGTGGCCAGCAGTGATTCATCCTCAAACATGGAATGATTCTGGGTTTCCTGTTTCATTGCTCACAACTAGTCCTGGCAAATCCTATGCCAGTAGCTCTCTTCAAAAGCCAAATAATGTTGACACCATGGTGAGGTTGGATTTTTATTTATGTGATGAGAATTTTAAGATAAGGAAGACCGCAGGAAGATGTTTAAATTAAAAAAAAAAAAAAAAAAAGGAAAGAGCTGGAAGATAAGAGTTTGCCCTGCCACACAATGACACTGGGCTAACCTCTTCTCTGAACCCGAAGTAAGTCCAAAGGGAGAAGTAGACGGTTTTCACATTCTTTTAAATCGACATTTCCTAAATGGAAGCTTGGGAACTTTCAGGAGATTATGACACTGTTCCAGAGTTCTTTCCATGAAAACACTAAATAAAATCTATTTCCATTAAGAGTTTTAATCAAAAGTAACATTTTATTTTTCCCTTTGGACGTAACACTCCAAGTGCATCCCAGCTGATTATGTGTAGAAAATCAATGGAAACTGGATGAGTATATTCATGTCTTCTTTTTTCCTTCCCCTGAATATTCCTAGATGCGATGAGGGTTTTGACGATTATACTAATTTTAATTGTTTCTATTAGACATATATTTTAAATTTGTTCTTAAAGATTTTATTTATTTGTTTGACAGAGAGAGAGAGAGAGGATAAGCAGGGAGAGCAGCAGAGGGAAAGGGAGAAGCAGGCTCCCTGCCGAGCAGGGAGCACAAAACTGGACTGGATCCAAGGACCCTGGATCATGACCTGAGCTGAAGGCAGACACCTAACTGACTGAGCCTCCATATATTTTAAAATTTAACTTCCAAAATTTATCCCAAAAGTACTACTACTCACAGGCAGGAAACATGAGAAAGACTGTCATAGCATTTTGATAAATTAAAAGCATAATACAGTAATTCTACAAATTCCCAAGACAGCACCATTCTAAGACCTCTCTAGAATATCAAACACCAATGTCTAAAAATATATATTTAATAAGAATTATATCTGTTTCTTTTTTCATTTATCATGACAAAATATATACATATTCTACATGTATTATTATTCAGAGAGATTTTATAAACAGCATTATGAAGTCATCTCCCTTATCTCATTGCTTATAAGCATGCCAGGACACATATAAACAGTATGCTATTTCAGTGGAAAATGAAAAAATAATTGAAAGTACTTTTGATTTATTTTTGATGTTATAAAATACACTAAAATTCTACCTATATTTTAATATATCTTAGCTCTTAAACCAAAATCCATATGCTATGTTTGAATTTTTCTTTGACAAATCACATCTTTTCTCATTTAAGTCATTTAGAGTAAATTAAACAATAGTGTAAATAGAAAAATTTCACATTTTCTGTGTAAGTATTAACTAAAATTGTATTAAAATAAATTTTATGATATAATCTTTAATATTATTCCAATCCAAATATTTTTAAATGATTTTTTAAAGTATCTTGAAATGGTTGATAAGAATCACCTTGTAGTACATATTAAAAAACTGCACCAACACATGCCCTTTCCCTGGAGATTATTCAGTGGGATGGGACTCAGGAATTTATATTTTTTAATAAGAATACTAGGATAGCTAATTTGATTGAGAAGGAATACAGCCTGTAAATATAAATCAGGGCAATGCTTTCTTTCACCTGTAGCATGAGAATTATAATCACTAATATACCAGAATGATTATGGCGAATTCACATAAACTTACCCAAATTACAAAGAAGGAACTACTATCTGAATTAAATACAGGGATTTGTTTTATTTGTTTTTGAATTCTAGACCTAATACAATGCTAGAACATAACAGATGAGTTATCATTGTTTGATGAATGGATGGAAAATAAAATCTAGGTTCTATCTATCTACTTAGATGCAAGGTATGAAATCCCATCGTACAAAAGGCCAGTTGGATATTGATGAGTTATTTTTCCAACATAGATTCATTCATTCATCCATCAAACAGTAACCAAGCACCTAACTGTACACTGAGGGTATAGCAAAGATCAAGACAACCATCGTCCCCAAGATTCTCATCAGGGAGATTGATGTTAAAATGTCCTTACACTATTAATTACTTAACAAAATTATGAGAATTGGTAGGAAGTAGAATTACAGGATACTAAAAGGGCATATAACAGGGTAATGATCTGGTCTTGGGAAGGCTGAACTAGTGAAACCCAAGATGAGCTCTAAAGGATGAGGAGGACCTATAAACTCAAGGAGGGTGTGGGGAGGTTGAGCAGTGGACAACCCCTTGCCAGATGCAAGAGCATGTGGGATTCTTGAAGCACACACACATACACAGATACACACACATACACAGATACACACACCCACACAGAGTAAATTTCAAAGGCCACTGTGAACAGAGTATGGAAAAACAAGGAAAAAGTGGCTCTACTAAGCTAGTAAGATAGTCAAAACTAAAGCATGCAGGGACTTATCCATTATACTGCTGAAAAGGTACTTTGTTAGATGCCTTTGATAATTTTTTTAGCAGGATGATGTCATCACCATGATCATATGTGTACTAAAAACAATGGATGAGTTCTCTGTGTTGAAGAGAATACAGGGAGACAAGAACAGTTAAAGAGATCAGTTAAGAAGTAACTGCAGTGGTGTAGGCAGAAGACAATAGTGTGTTGTAATAAGGTCGTGGTGATGGGGATGGAAAGTGAAAGTGACAAGGCTCAAGTTCATAAATAGGATTATTTCCCCTGAGCTTTCACCATTCTTATTAGTAGATGATGGTCATATTATTTCTTTCTTGTAATACTCTCTTTATGGATAAAGGATGTCACAACTCTGGCAAGGTCATTTAATTTCTTAGGGATAAGAAAAACACACATTTAATGGAATGAGAATGTTGACACTTGGAAAGAAGTAATAGAGTCTTTATATCACCTTCAGTGCAATTAATCAAAAGCACTAGTAGGTCTGACAGCAACAAAGCAACAAAGAACCTACAACCTGTATTTCTAAAAATATATGAAGACTAGTTGGAAAACTAAGTGAAAATCCAGCATAGGATAAATTTATTAAAAGGGACTCATAATTAGAACCACAGACATATTAATTTAATTCCCACATTCGGAGAACTATTCAACAAAACTGTCAGGAGATTAGCCTGAATCTGCCTTGTGAGATTGGGAGAAAAGCACAGTAGAGATGACATGGTATAGGTAAAGACCAGTAGCTTCCTACATATATTATGGACAAATCCCTTGCTTTTAAAAGGATTTTTTTTTTTTTTTAGTTAATCACCTTCACTAGTGTTTTAGAATAGTCTTTATAAGTGATTTTAAAAAATTAATCTATCACATAGAGTGAAGTATGCTCCTATTTGCTAATAATATCTGCAGCTTCAAAAGAAATAAAATCTGTAAAATTCCAGTCCTCTCTAGTAACAGAACAATGGGGATTGGCATATAAAGGAGAAGATAGTAGTAAATTTTTTTTTAACTTGTCAAAGATTTTTATTCCTTCACAAAGAACATACTCATAAGAACAACGAGTTCTGGGTTTCATTTGAATTCTAAGTTCCTCAAATGTAGGAATTGTGTTGTCTTCTTTTTTTGTCAACCTAAGCTAGTACATATCCTGGTTCAAGTTCAGTTTTTTATCTTAAACTGAAGGGAGGATTATGTGCGTGTACGTGCGTGTGTATATCACATATCATATCACATTATCATATGTGTGTATGTCTGTGTGTATACACTAACTTCATGAGACTATGTCTGAGGCAAATAGTGATTGTGACACTACTTTTTCAGTCTTTGGTATCATGTGCTATTCTTTTTTTTTTTTTTTTTTAAGATTTTATTTATTTATTTGACAGAGATAGAGACAGCCAGCGAGAGAGGGAACACAAGCAGGGGGAGTGGGAGAGGAAGAAGCAGGCTCATAGCAGAGGAGCCTGATGTGGGGCTCGATCCCATAACGCTGGGATCACGCCCTGAGCTGAAGACAGACGCTTAACCGCTGTGCCACCCAGGCGCCCCATCATGTGCTATTCTTACATAGTGAAATAAATAACTATTTTTGTTGGTATCACAAAATTGTTTGGTATATTAAAATATACCAGGTAGGAAATATTATATCTAGAGATACACTGACATTTACATGCTACATTAAAATTTTGAAACTAACAAAGGATGTTTAGAAAGCATCTTCTCTACTTCTATAATCTCCAGAGGTAAAAAAAATGCCCACTCAAAAAGAAACACTTCCACATCAACTTTTCATTTGATTTAATAACTTGCCATACAAGTTGAATATGAACATGATAATAAGCTACATTAAATGTAGCTTAAAAGTCACATTAAAATATGACAGAATCTCCAAATATACTGAAGTACATAAAAAAATATTAAAGTGATCAGAAATGAATTTTTAATAGAAAAGGACATTGCTATAACCTTAGTATCAAAATGCCTATGATAGTTCTATCCATAGCACCAACCTCCTTTCCCCCAAAAGGATTCCAAGTATCACCTCAAACAAATGTCGGGATTATTTTTTAAACAATCACAGAAGAGGAAAATGAATCAGAGTTAGCTTGTAACTATCTTCTTACCACTTTCTGAACTTGCATAGAGTTACAAGGTGCCTTTACAGCATCTGGGAAACTTTTACACAAAAATGCACTTGTGTTTCCACAATGACATCAATCACGAACTTTATATTAAGACTGAATTTTTGAAGAAATTATTAAATGATATTTATTATGAGTTTTGCATAGTCAAAATTTCTTCATTTTAATAGTTTTAACTAATGAGTGACAATTTATTTCACCTGCTACAAATCTATAATAAAATAATGCATGTTTCACATTTACCTTTTATAATTTTACATTTTGTTTGATATTTGGTAATAGGTTCATAATCTTTGTTTTAAATGCATTGTCCATTTAGTTTTTTTTATTTTATGTATTCAAAACACTGTTTACTGAGATTACATCATTAATATATGGAATAAATATCAAATGATTAATATTATCTTTCTTCCCACTATTAAAATCATTAGTGGGGAAGTTAATAATTGAGATGTAGGTCCTTGTCCTCAAAGACCTTGAAGTCTGCCATTTCTAGTCAATATCTAGAAGTATAAGAGTATATATCACATGCACATTTCATGTCAATTTTTAAGTCATCAAATGGCCAGAACAGAGACAACACAAATCAACACTAAATTGAAACAGAGTCAGAGGAAGGAACATGATAAAACAAGAATTGGATTCAAATCCCAGCTGTGAGTTTTAAGAGCTGGATTTCACAGATAAGTCATGTAACCTCTATGATCTTCAGTTCTCTAATTTTAAATTTGGACAAGAACATTTATTCTCCCAGTTATCAAGATTAAATTAGCTCGTACAGGTAAGGTGCTTAATATAACGACTGACACACAATTAATGCTCAATGAAAGTGAGTATTGCTTGGGGCACCTGGGTGTTTCAGTCAGTTGACCATGAGGCTCTTGGTTTCAGCTTAGGTCATGATCTCAAACTCCTGAGATCGAACCCCTACCTCCCTGCCTCCACCTGCCATCCCTGGATTGGAGCCCACCCCTCCAGGCCCTGGTGGCCAGCCCAAGGTGGGCTCCTGGCTCAGCAGGGGGAAGTCCACTTGAGATTCTCTCTCCCTCACCTGCTGCCCCTCCCCCCACTGGAGCACACACAGAATATCTCTCTCTCTCTCTCCCCCTCCCCCCTTAAATAAATAAATAAATCTTAAAAGAGAGAGAGAGTACCGCTTTGCAACAGTAAACCAAACAACAGACACAAAGGAATAGCTAGAATTACTTGAAATATGGCATCTGAAACAGTTGGGTGAATGAAAGCAAAGATCTGAAACGGAAACAGTGAATAAAGGTTTCTTTCTTGGGGAGAAGAAACACTAAAGAGTGAGAATCTTGTGACGTCAATATTTTTATCAGACTTTTATATTTATTTATTCTGTAATTATGTTTTTTATTTGAAAATGTATTCGGCCTATTTTTTCTGTTATAATATTGTGGATTAATACTCTACATCTTTAAAATCCTGCCATGTAAATCTATAATCACTTACAGACCTGTTTTTAAATGCTAATAATCTTACGAAGGTCAAATTTCTATTCAAAAATACTGAAAGCATGTTTCCTTAAGAGATAATTTCAAATTTATGTAAGTAATCCTAAGAAGTTTATAAAATATTGGTGTCAGAGGGGATGCCTTATTTTACATTTACATTTTACTTATTTTACAGTAAATTGAAGCCCCAAGAAGTGCCATGAGTTCTTTAGGTACAGAAGTAGCAATGGAGCTGCAAACAGGGATCAGATCTTTTGAATTCTAAATCCAAACACTCTATTAATTTGTATTTTTTTGTAAACTAAAAAATGCAGGCTGAACAGGAACTTAATTCACCCAACCATCTTTTCATTTATTCCACAAATATTTGAGCAGTATGTGGGTATAGTAAGAGGCATCAGAGCAGCTTCGGCATTACAAAATCAAAATAAGACAAATGGCAAATAACATGTTAGAAAAAAATCTTTATCTACCTTAGCAATTGAGACATAATTTAAATTAATGTGATGTCATTTTAGCCTAATCAAGAGTTAACTAAGCAGAGCAAGCTCAATGGCACTACAGAACTTCTCAGAGGTTTCTCTGTGTATTCTCATGTCACAAAGAGATGTGAGTTCTTTCTATATAATCTCAACATTTCCAGTCAAAAATAATGGCTCTTTCAGCATACCCTCTAAAAATTGTCATAAAAAAATAAAGTTGCAAGCCACCGGCAATTCTATAGGGGATAACTCAAGATGGCCCCTGAGTTTGATGGCCCCTGAGTTTCCTATCCCCTGGTTTACAGGCTCTGTCTAATCTCTTCCATCTTGGATATGTATGGGGCATAGGAGGATGGGAGATCACTCCCATGATTAAGTTACTAATCAACTGACTTTGAGCCAATCAAAAGGGAGATTATCCCTTTGTGGGTAGGCCTAACCTAATTGAGTTGACTCTTTAATAGAAGGAATAGTGTTAGAGAAACATTCTCTCACCGTCCTGGAAATAAGCAAACAGCTATGTTGTGAACTATCTATGGAGGGTGCCATGTGGCTGGGACCCCAGGGCAGCCTCTCATACTGACAGCAACTCCTTCTGCCACACTCTCACCCTAAGAGACAGCCCCAAAATGAAGGCCTTAGTCCTAGGGCTGTAAGGAAGGAAATTCTGCCAACAATTGAAAGAGCTTGGAAGGGGATCTTTCCCTAGTCAAACCACCATATGAGGGTGCAAATAAATGGACACCTTGATTTCAGCCTTTATAAGACCCTGAGCAGAGGACTCAGTTAAAACATGCCAGATCCATAGAAAATGTGAGATATTAAATGTGGTTCCTATATGCAGGTAACTGTGATCATTTGTTATGCAGCAATAGAAAACTAACAGAGGCAGAGAATACATCTTTGTATTTGGTATATTCTCCAACATACAGAACACAGGGACAGGTATTTAGGTACCTGATGTATCTTTTTTTTTTTTTTTTAAAGATTTTATTTATTTATTCAACAGAGATAGAGACAGTCAGCGAGGGAGGGAACACAAGCAGGGGGAGTGGGAGAGGAGCAGGCTCATAGCAGAGGAGCCTGACGTGAGGCTCGATCCCATAACGCCGGGATCACGCCCTGAGCCGAAGGCAGATGCTTAACCGCTGTGCCACCCAGGCGCCCCTAGGTACCTGATGTATCTTGATCAGATGTTCTTAATTGGGAATGGTAACAGTAAACTGCCAAAAAATAAGCTCACTATCACTTACGTTGGAGTACAGTTTTGAAGTCTTTAATCTTGTAAGGTGTATGTGGCCCAGGCTACCTATCCCCATTTCAAATAAGGAAACAGAACCCATTAGGGTCATGTTACCAATTCATTGTCTTTCTAGTACGCTATGGTCTACTTTCAACAGTTCCTTTAGTTATTCCCTAAACACTTAGGGACAATGGAAGCACAGTGAAATCTCTTATAAACATAGGGTACCTTATAAAAGAATGAAGGTTGTTACTCCCTGTTTATCTTCTTGCACACTTGATTTCTGCTGGGGACACATTGTCAAACACCTCTTACATACAAAAAAGATTTTTTTTTTTTAGCTAACTGAATGCAGGCAACTCTGGACACAGCTTATATTTCTTATATTCTAAGCAAAATATTATTCATAATAAAAGTAAATATAGCTGAGCTCCTGTGACATCATATATTCTTTATACATTTTAACTTTAATCCTCACAATACGCAGGCAAGGAAGTTTTAATTCTTTATTAAAAATGAGGAAAATTAGTTTTAGAAAGATTAAGTGATTAAATGACAAATCTGATGAAGGTCACACAGCTATTAAATGATGGATGCAGACACGAATTCAAGTCTGTCTGCTCTAAAGCTGGTATTATTTCCATGATTTCATTTTACTGTGCTAAGGGAAATTTCAGTCCAGAAAAGAGAATACCAATAAACACCAGGGAGCCTCATACCAGACAATTCTTTGTTCTTATGGGTATACTTCAAAATATAACCCCCTGAATCTATCCATTCCACACACATTATTTAACAGTATAAAATGTTCTTATACATAGTACCTTCTTGATCACTTAATTACTTAATGCATTCGTGCAATACCATTGAAGAAATACCCCGTTCTGACCAAGGAAAATTATGTTTATTCTTAAAATTCATGAAATTCTCCAATCTTATTTACAAATTCACATAGATTGTAATATACTTAATAGCACTCTTGTCATAAATTGTTTCTACTATAGTACATAAACAAATGAGAAAAAATATTTGTGTACTCTGAATTCAACATGCTTTCTCCATTCTGTATAATGAATTGTATAAATTTAAGTAAGCCCTAATTAAGCAATTTGCTTCAGGATTTTAGTCAACTCTTGAAATAAGTCATCCTGGGATGCACCTCTTCGAAAAGATATTCTGTTTCCTCTCTAACATAAAAGGTTGTATCAAAGTTTCTAAGGCACTTAATGGCCTAAAATAATTGTCTTTTAAATTTTTGTAATACAGTTCAAGCTTTAAAATATTACACAGCTTGACTATCCAGCTTTTATCTTTAGAAAAATACTCATTTTCAAACTGGGTAAGAATTTTAAGAGGACAGTTATCCAAGGATGACTGCACCTTTCTTTTGTTTCTTTGGCAATCTTCATTTGCCAACAGTCATTCTCAAGCATCCAGCTTTGCACTACATTGTAACATAAATCTAAATCACTGCAATGTTTCTCTTGTTGTTGCATCAAACCCACTGTAACTCTTCAAATAACTCAAATAACCTGAGCTCTCTTTTTCACCCTCTTCCTTATGTTCTGCTCCTCTAGCCACCTGAAAATTAAAAAAAATAAAATAAAATATGGAGGGAGTATTCTATGATTGAAAAGATAAATTCAATCCTCTTAAAAAGGAAAACACTCATAGGCAGCTGCAAGCAAAATCAGTGAAGGGTCTGTGGATAACACACAGCACCTGAGAACTATAAAGACTCAGGGAAGGCACAGCAAAACTAAATGTTTGTCTGTTTCCACATCATTAAACAGGGAATTCTTCTTCCTATTCCAATAGTTATTGCTGCAGCAGCCAGGCATTCATTTATCAACTGCATTATTTCATTGCTTAATTGGGAGAAAACACACCTGCAAGATGATCTTGCTGTAACATAAACAAGAGATGCTTCTCAGACTGGAAGAAAATGTTGAATCAACCAATTAGTAATTGGAAGATTAGGCAACTAGAATATAGAAACTTTCCATTTGTTTGGTTATAAAAGTAAGTATGTTCCAAGAGATTAAAAGAAATCAGGATGGGTTTAAAAAATCTAGACGGGGATTCAAAAAGTATCACTCACTGGGCCTAAAAAATAAATATAGCAACCTGCCTCGAAAGGCTCTACAATTTACAAGGATTCAATAAATTCTCAATAATGTAAGCTAACGGCAAGGAGCAAAGATGCTACCAATTAAAAGCATCTTTCTATTTGGCCACAAATGCACTGCATTATAGATTAGCAGCTATGCTAATTATATATTACTTAGGCAAATATTAAAATTAGACTGCATTCCCTAGGCAGATATCAACTGACAAGAGGAGGGGGCTTTCAGATGTATGCAGAGAGGCAAAGGGATATCATCCTGGAATTAATGAACACATAGATAATGAAGAGTTAATTACATGAGTTTGGCTACAGGAAGATGCTTGAATTCCTGTTAATTTATTGAAGTGGACACCAACACTGTGTTTTGGGGGTTAGCCAGGAAATGAAGCAGGTGACATGAATAAATGCAAATGGGCAAAATGTGATTGCAAAGTCTGTTTATGAGACAGAATTTTTGTGAACCTAATTATTTGCAAAGCTGTACTGTGCACTTAGTCTAACTCCTTCTTTTCTATCCTTGACTTAGATGAAATTTACTTACATAATAGGTAGAAGCATTTTACTAAAATATTTAGCATTTTTCTATTTCAATTTCATTTTGGGTATAAAATTGAATGGAAATCTACATATTTATATATCAACCATTAGTGTAGACTGGGTTTACATATAAGCTTTTCCACTTCTGTTGCTTGTGAGTGATTTTTTAAAGTCTGTTGAATAAAAAGCTATTGCATAAAGTGCTTAACTAAATCAATTTATTTCCCACCTGCATAATTTCCGAAGCTCAATTATATATCTCATCTGTTCAGGTTCCTGCAGTAGTCTTTGCTTCTTTAAAAGGTAGACTGTTTCAATGACTGGCCATTATACTAAAACTTCTTTATATTATACCTAAAGCTTTCTGTGTATTCCAGCTCTCCCAATTTTATATGAGAAGAAAAAACAATTTGAAAGATAAATGTAATGCAGATTTATAAAATCACTGATACTTTCCTAAAACTTCACCCAAACCAAATGACATTTGATTCTTGCAACTTGGGGAAGAAGATGAATTCCATATATATGAGGAGTTACATAAGTACAGAAGATTCCAGGCATCTACAATATTTGAGATGTTTAAGAAACACTGATCATTGGAAAGCCCACAAACATATGAATAATTACCCTGAATTTCATACTGTACAAAGTATTCAAGGTGGCTATGGGTGAGAAGCAACTCACTGAGCTTGGTGAGTGAACCCAGACAACCACACATCTTTATTTCACAACCAATTTGCTTTTCTCTACCTTTTGAAATACACAGAATTAATACAGAAATGTATACATTTGAGTGGCGTTAATAAAGCTGGTCATTTGTAAAGGAGCTTGGACATCCAAGGCACCAATAACAATCTACTGATATAGAAGAAAGCTGCTAATAGACCCTAGGTTCTTGGCACTACACTGCAGCCTCTTCTATATATAGGTCTATATAAAGTCCATTCCCTATTTTAGATGTGAATGTACTTCCTATCGATGAAAAATTTAGAGACATTTAGGACCATTAGACACCCTACCCAGGAAAACAAATGCAGCAGTGACTTCAAGCAAGCAAGCAAGCAAGCAAGCAAGAAAGAAAGAAAGAAAAGAAAGAAAAGAAAGAAAAGAAAGAAAAGAGAAAGAGGAACATTAATTCTCACTGGAAAAATTAGGCATGGTTTAAAGTGCTTGTTATCTGCAAAGTATGTGCATTTCAAATTGTTTGAGGAAAATGGGTACTTTAGAAATACTTAAATGTGTTATTAGCCTCTCATGTAATTAGCCCTTCTAAGAAATCCTTATATATAGGTGACTATAACTGTTCAAAATAATGTCTTGAAAATTCTGGACATGCCAGGTACTATCCCTGTGATAACTAATTCTTTCTCAGATGCCTATATTACTACAGTTTTAACAGTAGACTACAGTTATAATAATAAAAACATGACACAATTTGTGGCCCCTAAAAGTTAATTTTGAAATACCAACTTCATAAGCAATCATATAAACGTCAAGCAAATATTTGCACACTGGTTCTTTTATACAGTATCACAGATGAATAAGGATTCCTATTTAAATGAACTTTACAGATATTTGAAAGTCATCTTAAGAATGATCTTTTCAGGGCGCACCTAAGGTGGGTCAGTCAGTTAAGCTGCAGACTCTTGATTTCAGCTCAGGTCATGATCTCAGGGTCCTGGGATCAAGTCCCTCCCTCATAGGCTCCACACTCAGTAGGAAGTGTCCTTGAGGATTCTCTCTTTCCCTATCCCTCTGCCCCTCCCCTGGATTCTGCATGTGCATGCGTTCTAACTAAATCTTAAAGAATGATCCTTTCAGGAAAAAAGCACTGTTGACGAATTTTTAAAATACAATTACCTTCCAAAATACAATGTGCTTAAGCTAATTTAAACTGGATTGTGTTTTGTCCCCTCAGAATTACCCGCAACATGGATTTCCATCACTGTACCACCTTTCGATTTACTATCCTCCCCCCTGCCCACTCTAAGTTGAGCAGAGCTGCTCCTTCAATGAGACAGGCTGCTGTTGAAACATAGCCGCTAATGCATATGACCGCTCCTTTTCTCTCAGTTCTTAGCGCTTCAGCAGTCTCTCAACAAACCCCTCTCCAATCACCACTTTTAACTTCCTGCTCATCCAAAACCAGGCAGAAGCTAAATTTATATTTAAAAGAGCATATCCATTTAGATGGAATAATTTTAGACTCTTTGCTAAATTAAAAGGTTTTGAAATTTGAACATATTAGAAAGGTTTCCTCTTCTGCAGAGCAATGTGCATGGCATGTGTTATAGCCATTCTCTTTACAGCTAAGATTTTTTTTTTGCATACTTTATATTCTTGAATATTCTACCTATGGCAGGATGACTAGCTGTCCAAGCACCTAATTAATGGAAAAGATGAACTTTAATGGGTTACGGGTGGTAGGAAAATAATACCTAACTTTAATATTCCATGCGTATCCACCATTACCAGTTGTATCTATACATATGCATTTATATAAACATGTTTTCTGATCTTTTAAAATAAAGGGAATTCTTTTTTTTAAGATTTTATTATTTTTAAGCAATCTCTATACCCCATGTAGGGCTCGAACTCACAACCCTGAGATTCAGAGTCACATGCTCTACCAAATGAGCCAGCCAGGTACCCCAAGGCAATTTCTTTACTATAAACTCAATATTGATTATTTTTTATCTTTTAGATACTTTTAGATCTTTTAGATTCAGATGCATGTGGATGTATGTGCATATATATATAATATGAATTATATTTTTAAAACTCATATCTAAATTTCTTTTAAAATATCATAGAAAACCAAATTTAAAATCTATCCCTTCTTGCAAAGTGAGATTTAAATCTAATTGCCTCCCTAATTTTAAGAGAAAATATGCTCAATTATTTCTCTTTATTGCTCAGAACAGTTGAAGAAGCTTGAAACATTTCTAGTTTAGGTGTATAGGAGTACAGCATTAGGATCGCTTGTGAACTTGTTAGACATGAAAACTGACAAGCCCCACCTAGGACCTGCTAAATCAAAAACTTTAAAGTTTGGTCCCAGCAATCTACATTTTAGGAGGCTCCCAGGTGATTCCAATGCATGCTAAAGATTGTGTTACACAATCAGTGAAGAATGGAAAAATAACGAAAAATCCATGTGGCCCCTTATTATTGGCTCGAACTCTTACAACTTCTGGCCACATCCTATCAAAAGTAGCAACCCCAATCAATCTACTCTAAAAGCTGTGCCACCTGTTACACAGTAATATAGTGAACAGAGTTATGAAAACTTCTGGTACATTCATAATTTGCAAGAAATCACAAAATATATCCAAGTGCCAACTAGAAAAACATTGGAAAATGCTACTCCTTTCCCAATTAATAACCCCACTGTCACAGCTTCTATCCCCATGGGAATATAATTAAATATTTTCTCTGTTCTTCTCCATGACAAATACCATGTTGTAAATAGGGCTGTATCAAAGGAGTTCTAACATTAGGAGCTGATGAAGAAAACACACACACACATAGCACTTATGCTGTACCAGGACTAGTTTTATGACTTTCCTATTTATTGACCCATTTAATACTCACAGAAACCCTTTGAAATAGATCCTAATATCATCACATTCCCAGTAAGTGACTTGCCCAAGATCTCACATCTAGTTAAGTAGGGAAGCTAGAATTTGAAACCAAGCAATAAGAGCTCTCAAGCATAAACTGCCAGTGATAAAATATAATAATTCACAAAGGAGAAAATACAACTTGAAAATATACCACCTTATAATAATCAGACTTATTTGGTCTTTTAATTAATAAAATTTAAGTCAATACTCAACCTGAGTGACCATGCCAAGAAACTAACCGTGGATTTGAACTCATAACCCATTTGGAAAGCCATTTGTTAATAAATAGCAAATATGAAGAAATAGGAAAATGAGAAACCATAGGCCAACTACAGAAAAAGAACAGCTAACTTCATTCGAGGATTTTTAGTTTTTAGATTAGACAATAAAATACACACAAAAAATAAATAATAGAATTGTTTCCTTGTAACAATCTTTCTACATTGTTTGGAGCAGGTAAAGTGTTCAAAGAATATATATGTTATTTGAAATATATATTATTTTATAAATGTATTTGTAACATATATTTATATCTATAATGTTTATATTTTTAATATAACAAAACAACAAGCTTGACTTTATCATAACAGGTGTGACCTTCAGTCTCCCATAAAAAAAGCTGTAAAATCAATAAAGGTAACAAACTCACTACGAGCCAAAAGTTTGACTTTATGGAATAATTTGTTTAAAGAAATGTAATCTTTTATATAAAAAAGTTAATGTTAACATTTTTAAATAACAATACTAATAAATTATATTATGATAATATTACAGTATTATTATTATTTAAAATCTACAACTGAAATTATTTTCAAGCATATTGGTTTTTATGATACTCAGTTGACAAATACAAATTCCTGGTATGCAAAGGCAAGTAATATAAGCAATAAAACCCATTTTCTTAGCATCATTTGTGGGTTTCTCACTTTCAGAAAACTAGTTTGCTAACTCTTTCCACTCTCAGCCACTCTTTCCATGTAACTATAGGCATAAATAAAACTGAGAGAGGTCCAAAGATTACAGCATTCCATGAAAAAACTATTTTGGCCAATTGAATTTTAACTATGAATCATTTGTTGTAGGATACTAAAAATGGAAAGTAGATATGCTAAATTCTCTTGTGGCTAAAATTGTCCCTCTCTAACCACTTGGGTTTTGGCCAACTAGGAAGTACTGGAAAAAAAATCAGAAATATTTGAGTAAATATCAGAGGATAAGCTGGGCTATGAGAAGGGACTTTAGACATAATATCTAATTCAATCATTACTAGAAAAGTGATTTAATCAATGTCTTTCCCAATGAGATATAAAATAAACATAAAATAAAACATATTTATAATTTTGTTTCTATAACTAATAAAAATTCTTTTAAAGAAAGATCTTTGGCACATTCACGACCTATCACAAAGTATTCGAGGAAGGCTGACTGGCAAAGGAAATGAATATTGACAAAATGCTAAGATTTATCATCAATACTGTCATAATTATGCAACCTTTTTTTTGTTGTTCAACAGGTTTAAAAGTCTGCATATACCTGTAATTTTTAAATATAAATTCCTCCATAAAGATGATAAAAAATCTACCTCATCTTTGCTTCCTTGCTATTACTGTCTTTGGTTTTAAAAATAAAGCTTCAGTATTAACTGCAAAGAATGTCCTTATTTCTTTCCACTAACTTTGAAGGCCCAGAAAATACTCGTGATTACTCTAAAATGCTCCTCAAATATTTTGGGTGATATCTAATTTTACTATAATCATTCTCCAGAAGACGTACAATCCCTTTTTCCTACTTCACAATTAGGCAAATCATAGTGTTTGAACTTTCTGGTTAATATTTAAGAGAAAGAAGCAGAAACTTCAATGACAGTCTTGACAAAGGACTTGGATACTACAGAAAACCAAATCATCTTTTTCAGAACAATGTATAATATTTCACTCACAGCACACCTTTAAATGGCTGTCACCTTTGCTTAAATTGATTTACTTTCCTCATTAAGAAGCTCCACCCACTTAAAGTGGCAAGGATAATCAATTCTCCTAAATATTTTACATACAGCCATGTCAAAAGACAGAGGAATGAACTAAGTCATCTTTTAATGTTCTTTTCAATTTTTGGACACAGTATGACATACTAGAAAGAATACATGCTTTGGAGATCTTTAGCAAGCTACGTAAAGCTTACTCTTCCTTTCTCAAAAGTGAGAGTAGTAGCTCCTTCAGAGGAGTATTAAGAGAATTATGTTACACCATCTATGTAAAATACTTAGTATGGCATCTGGCACATAATAGGACCTTTTCTTAGGTCAGCTTCCCTAGAAAGAGTCTGAAAATGTAATTCTTACATCACTGAGTGTTGAGGGTATGCTCTCAGTTAAAATCTATTGGGAGTGAAGGAAGCAGGATGTGGCAGGAACAAAAGCTAGTCAGAGATGTGGGTTTGGTTCAGTTGTTTGCTGGTGGATAGCTCTAGGGGAGATTAAGAAAAAAGGAAAAAGCTGTGATTTTTTAGTGTGTGCCTATTTCTGTGGTATAAATACTCTCCCCCCAGCCAATTTTAAACTATCCATATGATGTCACCGAACGAAGAGTTTAAAGAAGTGTTAACAGTCGGCTTCAGGGCAAGCTGACCCCAGCACACCACTGGGTTAGCCTCTCCTTCAGAGATTTCCGGATTATGCACAGCACATAGAGTTATCTTTCTTGGAGGCAAAGGGGCTGGCCTTTAGTAAACCAGACTTAGTCACTCATTAACTTTGGGATGTGCTGGGGGAAAGGATAAAACCTCCACAGCCTCCCTTCAGCCAAGGGCAGTTCTCACAATGTGTTCTGCTATGAACTGTTATCAGCCCCCAATCTACAGCAGGGGAGTAAGCGCTTCTGCCTGGAAAGGTGATTCTGATCTGGCAGCAATGTCAGCTGATACAGTGCTCAGTACATGATGCTAAGTTAGTAGAATACTCATGCCTCTAAGTGATTGTTGCAGTCCTGATGAATTTTATTAATATTAAAGTTTACTCTATTAAGAGTTTGTTCACCTTAAATAAACCAAATGACATTTGAGCTTGCATCTAAAAAAAAAAGGCAGTACTAATATTTAGTAGCGTAGTATCTTTTCCAGAAGTAGATAATGTGCTACAATGAACTATTTCCTCCTCTCTCCTGCTATATTTCTAAAGAACCCCAGACTCTTGCATAAAACAAGCAGCAGTTTCTCTATTTCACCTCAGAACTCTACCGTGAAAAGAGATAACCCCCAAGATCTCCATGGAGATGACCATAAAGCAAATGTTAGTAGAACTATCTCCATATGGTAGTACAGATATAGAGGGAAGGTGGAGGAGTTTCTTGATTTCTGCCAGTATTTGGATTTGAAGGCATATACTTTGTAGGCTGTTTTGCATTCATTCATCATTGGTTAATTACACCTTATACCTCTCTCATCTTTTCATTTGATGTTGCTAAATCCCAAGTAAATGATGGCAACAAACTATGAGAATTTAATGGGCAGTTAAGATTTCAAGATCTGATGGTTATTAAAATGACATCTGTAAGAAACCAGCCAACTAGGTAACAAATACGTATTTTCTGAACCAAGAATATGGCTACAAAGTCAAGGAAAAATATGACAGAATATTAAAAAGATTAGGAATAATATAAAATATAAGGACTTAAATTGAGATAATCCTAAAAGGACAGATACATAGTTTTATGTCTATCTGTCCATGTATCTATCAAACAATCAGCATATCATCTGTCTACATCTAAAGTCTTTAAAAGGCCAGGGATGGTAAGAATGGAAGGAATGTATTTGGCTTCTATAGGCTACAGGAAATAAAAGTTTAAACCAATAAAATGGCATAATTTTAATATTACAATACCTTATCCTTAATTGATAGTCATCAAATGTTCTTAAAGCTCTTTCAAAACTCTCAAACGGACAGCATGAGAACTCTGATGAAGATTTAAGTATTACAATGAGATGTAAATATGAAATTACAATGTTCTAAAGCAATGTTTTGGCACCATCTTTTATTCACATGCCAAACTGTCTGAACTTAACTGTTCTGATTGTTTAGAATTTTACCTGTTTTATTTGCATATTGTTATTTGGCTTCACAAATATTTTGTTGAGAACTCTCTAAAAAAAATCTGTATTGAGTGGAAACTGAAGATAAGTAGATACTGATAACAGACATACTAGAGCATATGTAAAAATAGGCCTGTTAATGTAAGAAATATTATAATTATAGTTTTCTAATTGAAGCATATTGCAAACAGTGATCAGCTTTGAGTTAAGCTGTAACTCTAAAATTCCTTTTCAACCACAAGACGACCACAGTAAATCTTAGTTTAGTTGCATAGAACTATTTATACCTTGTTTTCAATGACAAGAACTACATGTTTATATGTATATTTTTAAGAACTACTCTTTTTAAATAGGTAAACTTGGTTTTTAGAAATGCATGATGTGGGGCAGAGGGCAAGAGGCAGAATGAACATACGTGTAAGTGGGACTGACTGAACCAGGTCAAAGCAGTCTACTTTGTCTAGTGCTGTTATGATTTCTCTTAGGTGGGAAAAGCTGTTATACTCATGAAATTTGAAGGACATCTGAGAAATACCAATATGCACGGCTTTGCCCACAGAACCATCAGGTTTACCAGTCTCTGTGTCCAGAAGCATCGTGAGACCCTGAAGACAGTGGTCATCAACTCTCAAACATAAATGCAAGAATGTAAAATAAAAGTGGCACTGAATATCTAAAGGGTAGTTTAGAAACACAACATACACTCACATACACACAAAACTCTAAGTAATCGTATTAATTTGAACAACAAAAGAACATGTTAATGAACGGTGGATACGTAAAACTTAAAATGAGTCCAATAAAAATTAATTTATGCTATCAAATAATACACATTTAAATTATGCCATCAGTGTTTGTTTATTGCATTGTGTTTTATTGTTTTATTTTAGTAAATGGTAAAAACAAACTGATGTAGGATTACTATTAACAGTGGTTCAACTCTGTGTTTTTTGTTTTGTTTTGTTTTTTGGCATAAATTCTATCTTCTTCCCATAAGATCTTACATTCCTCAAATAAGCAATACTCCAACTAAAGGCATTTCAGGCAATAATCCCTTCACATACTATTCTCCACAATCAAATTCTATACTGTGACACTGAAAATACACTGTAAGATGTTGATGCAAACCTGCTCCTCTAGGAATACAAGAGTGCTGAACAGTCTGCCCATGAGTCCCACAAACTGAATTTGAACCAGGCTTCAAAGCTTATTATGTGTACAACACTAAACAAGTTAACCTCTCTATACTTCAGTTTCCTCACTCATAAAATGAAGATAGTTAGTAGTACCTGCATGATAGAGTTGTTGTAAGATCTATAAGATAATGTATTCTAAAGCTGTTACTACCATATCTACACCAAGGTAAATGCTCAGTAAATGCTTTTTATCCTAATTTATGCCTAGATCTGGGCTACAAAATTCATGTCCAAAGCCGTGCAGAGATGTCACAATCTTAACTTGAAAACTGAGACCTGGATATATGTATCAAATGTATTTGGTAATAACTTAAAAAAAAAGATAATTTATTTCCCCATTATTTGTTGCCAGAAATCCAGAAGAGGTTTACAATCAAATTTTTGAAAATATAGAGAAGCCTGAAGCAGCTGGGAATTTGCTATCTTAACCTATAGGTAAGCAAGCAGAAGCTCAGATGTTGGAGAGATATATACAGTCGAAGTCCAAAACGTCAAAAGTGTATTTTGCTATGCGGGAGGCCACACAAAGCTTTATGATCAATAAGGTTAAGGTATGTTGACAAAATGACATAATAAATCTTATCAGGAGCACCTGGGTGGTTCAGTCAGTTGAGCATCCAGCTCTTAATTTCTGTTCAGGTCAGGATCTCAGGGTGGTGAGTCTGAGCCCTGAGTCAGGCTCTGTTTTCAGCGCAGAGTCTGCTTGAAATTCTGTCTCCCTCTCCCAGTGCCCCTCCCCTCACTCATGTGCTCGAATAAATAAATAAAATCTTTTGAAAAAATAAAAGAGATCAAATGATTTCCAGAAGAATTATATAAACCCCCCAAAGTGCTTCTTTTTTCAGCAATGAAAATAGAAAACTGAGCTAAACAACAGCAACAACAAAATCCCAAATTCTTCTTATTCACTGCATTACCTAAACAGGAAAATGTATTCTAAGGCAACATTTAAATCGGGGACAAATATGAAAATGGAAAATTTTGTGTCATTTCTTCCATTTTCAAACTGATAACAGATAAAAGCAGAAAACCCAAAAACTCAATGAATAGGAGTTTAAGAAAAGAGAGAAAAAGAAAGTAGTAGTAATAAAGGAATGTTATAATAAAATTTACCAGAAATGAAAGGCATGAATCTCCACACAGAAGAGGTACACACGATCATCAACAAAATTCAAATGATCCAAAATGTCATCACATTTCAGAATAGCACCAGACTTATGATTTTACTCCATCTCTCCTTGCTAACTATTAAGAAGTGAAATGACATTTGATCCCTGATTTTAGGCTGTGATTACTTTTTGTTTTCTGGAGACATCTGGGATCTTAATCTTCTGATATTCTGAAATTTGATAGTTACAATTTTGGCTTAATCTAAAAATGTATTTAATTTATTGGGAAGATACTGGTGGGAAAGTTTATGCACACTAACTGGAAATATGGAGTAAATACCAGAAGTAACAGAGTTTAAAGTTGAGACTTAAATTTGAAACTTGGTGGCAAGGGGGAGGTCAAAGCTTCTATATTCCTATTTTCTTTAAAAGAATGTAAAATATTTCCCTTATAAGATGAAACTAACAAAATACAAAGCTATGAAAAGAAGAATGAAAGGAAAAGAAAAATCTTCATCAGTTGCAATAAAATTCTTTCCTTCCCATGGCAGGACAAATTAAATGCACATATTCAATAATTTAAACAGCTCAAGAAAAAAATCTGATTGGTTCAATACATTTTGGGACACTTCAAAAAGTCAATACCTCCAATGAAATGGAGTATACAGTATTGTTTTACTCTAGGGGATAAAATGCAAATCACACTGTGTTTGCTTGTGCAGTCCTTAGTCAAGAAAAACAAGCACTGACTTCAGTAGAGGTCTAGGCTCTGATACATAATTAGACCCAGTGGCACTTCATAAAGGAATCCACTGTCTCATAAGGCAGAAGGTGAAATGTGTAAGATGCTATCATATTCCAATAAAATGTATAACATTTCATCAAATATGCCTCTCTAAGCATTTAGGAAGATGTAATCAGGTGAAAAAAAGATTATAATTTTTTAATTTGGTGTGCTTGAAGATCAAACTGTCACAGATCATTTTAAAATATACATTTTTCTTATTCAGCTGGAGAAAATTTCAAAGGTGACTTTGCCTGCCTGGAACAGAGTAATAGGATAGCAATGACAGGAAAACACAAAGAGGACAGTAAGTGCTGTCATTCTTCTCTGTCCCACATCCCACAACCAAACAAAAGCAAGAAGCCCAGGGTCAGTACAGTACGTGTGTTCAGCCTGTTCAATCAACAAATACATAGTTAGTGCTAATTTGTGCCATATCCTGGTAAATAGTACTGATCAATTCAGGCTTTGTTACTGGCCAAGTCTTAGCTCAGTCTGTTTCAAACTTTAAGATGCATACAAATTACCTTGGGCTCTTGTTAAAACTTAGATATTCATTTAGCGTATCTGGGGGTGGGGGGCTTGAGATTCTGCATTTAAAATAAATCCCAAGTGAGGCCCATGCTTTCTCTCAGTGGACAGCACTTTGATTAACAAGGACCTACAATGTACAAAATGGCCATTTGGTCCCACAGAGATGGCATAGTACCCTAAATTCATCATTTCTCACTAGGGTATATAGTTTTCAACTTACTAGTACAGTTAAAGAAATGGGTACTTCGAAGCATGTTAGGTGAATGCAAGAACACATGTTGAACATTTTCCCAACAACAGAAGCATTACCTGACACTTCCTTGCGATGCAAATTTCATAAACTTGGATAAGCACTGCATGAACATCCAACAGTACACATGGGAGCATTTCTAGATAAAACTACACTCCACACACTGACACTAGTTCAGGAGTGGTCAGCTGGAAGTTAGGAATACTACTTCAAATGTAAATTTCAGCTCAAAATAGTCTAAAAAATTATGTCCTATCCTAAGGCTTTAGTAAATTTCTAAAAAACATTTACTTTTTTGTTTTTTCAAAGATTTTATTTATTCATTGGCGAAAGAGAGACAGAGCACAAGCAGGGGGAGAGGCAGAGGGAGAGGGAGAAGCAGACTCCCGGCTGAGCTGAGAGCCTGAGGCAGGGCTCGATCCTAGGACCTGGAGATTGTGACCTGAGTTGAAGGCAGACACTTGACCATCTGAGCCACCAGGCGCCCCTCTAGGAAACATTTTCTATCCCTGATCCTATTTGCTTAACAAGAAAAATTTTCCTAGATAGTGAAGACAGAAACGAGACTCTCATGTTTACAAAATTCATTATCAAGGCTTTTTAAATTACAGATTTTTAAAAATCCCTCTCTCTAAGTTAAGATACCCGAAGAATAAAAAAAAAATACATTTTAATATCTTCTGATACATTTTATTTTTATTTTATTAAGATTATATGTCATTAATACAAGTTTTTGCAAAATATAACAAACATTAAACTTACACAAAACTTTACTATTTTAATTCATAACAAATATTAACCATGTTGCTTAATACAATAATGTTCTATTATCCTGTGTTCTGTTTCAAATACAAAGCATGAGTTAGATATATGCTGTATTGTTCCTGAAGAAGCGAAAACATCCATGGTTTAAATAAAATATCTTAAAGATTCAGTTTCTATTTAACAAAAAAAAAGCTTTATTAGCTGATTAAAATCACGGTTTAATAACTAATTAAAGATTAATACAGTGTAGAATAACTATCTGATAAACTCTGATAAATCCATGAGCTAAGGTGTTAATACAAATATTTATATGTTATGCATGAATATGTTGTTACTATTCAACCTTACTGGTTTTGATAATTATGAGTGAAATGATGCTTAGCTATCGTGAGAACAACCCATAAATATAACACTTATTGACATTTTTAACATTCTGTGAAACTGCTTACATTCACTGGGGGGAAAATCACTAAAGCAATTAAAGTGTGGATGACTATAAGCGAATGCAGATTAATATAAAATTAATGAACTATCTATAGGGCATTTAATGCCTACATCCCCATGAACATATGGTTTGTTTTAGAACTAATAAATTGACTGCCAAAGTTTATTTTGAGATTTTCAACCTTAATTGTGGTAACGGGGTGATTTTTATTCATATTTATTTATGACTAATCAAGTAGAAGTAGAAAAATCAATTTCACCAGACTGGACAAAATAGAAACTATTGATTTATCTGATTCAATTATTTCTGATCTAAATGGTAAAAACAAATGTAACATGACTATTATAAAACTATTTAAATGAAATGATTTGATGTGCACTATTATTTTTGTAGCTATTTTATATTTATTGGGAATGAACTTTCTCTTTTAACCTCTTCCAGCCTGTCAATCATCCCCTAATTACAGTGCTCAGGATTATGTAGGAGCAAGAGGTTTAAAAAAAGATGATGAAGAAAAAATAGTTTATTTCCACAGGTATTTGTATATAGGATCTAAAATTGAGCAACAGGGGCACAATATAGTTAAGAATCGGATCCTCATTTAAATTATGGGTCCATCACTAGCCTGCTATCTGGCTCTGAAAATGTCACTTAACCTTATGAGATCTCATCAATAACACAGGGACAACAACAGTACCTACCACAGTAGTTGACATGACACACTATACATGAAGCCTGTATTATAGTGCATGACACACAGAAATAGTAAGTACAATCTAGTATTATACCACATTAAGTTTTTCAGGCTACTTATGAAATTTATCTCAATAAAGAATCTATAAACCTTTTTCATTTAAAAATATGTACATATAGGGCACCTGGGTGGCTCAGTCGGTTAAGCGTCTGCCTCCATCACCGGTGGTGATCTCAGGGTCCTGGGATCAAGTCCCATATCCAGCTCCCTGCTCGGTGGGGAGCCTGCTTCTCCCTCTCCTCCCTGCTCATGCTCTCTCTCACTATCTCTCTCTCTCTCGAATGAAAAAATAAAATCTTTAAAAAATATACGTACATATAAACCCACTGATATTAAAAACCATATTAAATAAGTTCAAGTACAATCATTTGTGCTACTTCTTTTACAAGTGTTTCTAAATTCTAGGAATCTTCTGTTATGCTTTCAGATGATTTATGCAAGGCTTAATGGTCATCTCATTGCAGCATGAATGATATGAGAAAGGAGAAAAATACAGGACTTGGCATGAATTCCAGGTGTAAGGGCAAAACAGAAGTTAGCAGAAGTGTCCTGTATTCGGAGAGTGCCCACAGAGGGGTAATGTGGTCCAAGCTTTCTGAAAGGCTAGTCACTACAGGCAGAAAACAAGTGGGAGCTTCCCAGTGGACAGCACTATTCCAATACTGAAGAAAGGGACTGGCCTGACCAAAGCCAGACAGCCAGAGAACGGGGCATGCGGCTAAACTCCCACCATACAGGTAGACTGTGTTACTGGGTTTTGTGACTGGACGTAACTAAGAAGGGAGCAAGCAGAATCTATCCCACGATAAAATGAAAATGGAAATGGAAAGACAGGATGGGATATGTCTGTGAGAGCTGAGAATGGAGTCTAACTAGCAGAAACAGAATTAGGGAGAAATACAAGTCTCCTAATAGCTATGACAGTTCTAGGTTCTTAGGGACTTAATTATAAACCACAACCACATTGTGGGACCAGGAAATCTGATGTTTCTATTTTATTTAAAAATGGGTCTTGAAACTTCTTACCATTACTTCTGCACTGCTACTCCTCGAATCCATGCCTCCATGGTTTCTCACCTGGAGGACTGCAACAGCTTCTTCACTGGTCCCCCTACTTCTGTTGTTGCTGCCTTCTAAAATACTTTTCAAACAGAAGCCAGACTATGTAATGCCTCCCCTGGGAGTCCTTAAGTGCCTTGCTATTTGATTTAGAATAAAATATGAATACGTTGCAATGATTTTCAAGACATACACGATATGACTTATGGCTACATTTCTATCATCTGGGCCCCTAATGGTCTGCAGGCTACAGGCACTCTGGTCTGCTTTAAGTTCCTTCAATATATCAAAAATGTTTATACTATAAAACAACTGCATTTGCTCTCATATTTTTTTAGAATATATAACCCTTGGGGATCTTCACACAGGTAGCTCCTGTGTGAAGGAGCATCCTTCAATTCTCAGCTTGTATGTATCCTCCACAGAAAGGTCTTCCCTGTCCAGCCAGTGTGAAATAACACTTTTTTTTAAAGATTTTATTTATTTATTTATTTATTTATTTATTTAGAGAGCAGGAGGTGGGACAGAGGGAGAGGGAGAGAGAGAATCCCAAGCAGACTCCCCACTGAGCACAGGGCCCGACGTGGAGCTCGATCTCATGACCCTGAAATCCTGACCTGTGCTGAAATCATGACCTATGCCGAAATCAAGAGTTGGATGCTTAACGAACTGAGCCACCCAGGCTCCCCTGAAATAATCCCTTTTTTAAAATCACCACTCAGTTTCTCAGTTACTCCCCATCACTTTTCCTAGTTTGTTCATAGCATTATTAACACTTGGAATTATCCTGGTTATTTATTCTGTGATGTCTTCTACTTCTACTAGAATGAAATCTCTTTGAGGGCAGGGACCTTGACTATGTTTCCAAAGTCTAATGTATAGAAGACACTCATATATATACATCCTTAAAGAAAGGAATAAAATGACAGAGAATCTTGGGAGCAGGGGGTTATGGTTACAAGTGGGAAGGAGGTGCTTATTTGTAGTTCCAGCTGCAATGGACTATATTATGGTTTCCCAAAACTCATATGTTGAAACCCCAAACCCCAACGTACTATATTTGGAGTAAGGAAGTAATCAAGGTTAAATGAGGTCACAGCTTGAGTCCTTATTCTGATGGGATTAGTATCCTTATAAGAGACACTAGCGTGCTCTTACTTGCTTCTGCTTGCTCTTGCTCTCTCTCATGCTCTCTTTCTCTCTGTCTGCCTCACCCACCCACCCCTCGCCCCTGCCCCTGTACTGAAGAAAAGCTACAACAGGAGAGGGGACTGCTGTCTGCGAGCCAGGAAGAAAGCCCTTCTCAGATATCATATTAGCCAGAACCTTGATCTTGGACTTCTAGCCTCCAGAATTGTGAGAAATTAAATTTACTTAAGCCACCCAGACTATGGTATTTTGTTATGGCCACCTGAGCAGCCTAAAATAATAGCTATGAGGGTCTGTGGAAAAAGGAGACAGTCGAAATGAGACCCAAGTAGATCCCAAGATTACAAAAGAGTTTATCATTTACAAGGATTACTGTTGCAAGTACATGTGTATCGTGTTTATAAAATGGCTATTATTAGTTAATATATAGGAAGTTTGTAACTAGCCAGGAACAAGAGAAAAAGCAGGGAAAAGTACCAAGTGTTAAAGAGTATCTGAACATGAAGTGGGAAAAGAGCTCCTAAGACATAGCAGCACACCTCTTTCTGGGGGGTTGGTGGGGGAAAGAAGAAATTGACAGCATATAGGACAGGAAATTGTGTTGTCTGTGTTTTTCACAGAGAGTTATAAGTGACATATTTTGAAGTTACACAGGGAGTTAAACACTCATCTCCAGATTCAAGAGATGCTTGATTCAACTGTTAAGTTCAAGAAAGCCTAAGGCCTGTGGGTAAATGCCGACGTCACACATGTAAGCCAGCGAAGAACTAAAAGATCCAAGAAAATCCACCTCCCTGCCTCTGGCCACCTCATGTGAGATGAAAGATATTCATACCCGGCACTCTGCTAACATGGGCAACCTCTGCTTTCATATGTCAGTTACAGGCCAGTGTTCTGGAGCACACTTACTCATTCATTTAAATAACCTTATGGTAAGGAAGCTATCAAAGATGTCCAAGAAGCCAATCTGATTGACTAATTTCAGATTTACCCAGGCAAAAAGGGGGAATGAGGCAAAGTTCATTACCTAGTGAACTTGAAAAAAAGGAGATCACTGACAAAACATGATGGTCAGTCCAGATGGGTGGCTTCTTTAATTCCTTAGAACCCTGGCTGGATGTGATGCCACAGGCAGGGAAAAAAAACAAAAACAAAAGACCCTTAATGCCTCACTCCATCACAACTTTAGTCCCGAGCTCTCTCCTGCACCTCAGCTTCTACTCCACATCTCAGTTACAGCAAAATGGTCGTGCCATCTGACTCATCCCTGGTTAAATTTCCACCTGATACATAACACAGCTTCCTGCTAAAGTTCACATTTCCTTCAGTAACTGCAATTCTGATTCTCCCTTGATTCTGCTGCCTTCATCTACTTCTGACCTGCAAACCTTTCTTCCTACACACAGTCTCTTCCTACCAATCATAAGAAGCAACCCCAAGATTCCACATCAGCCACGTAAGCTGAAGGCAGACATAGTACAGCTAAGTGATTTTCTACTTGAAAGCTCTGAGAAACCAAAATTTTACTGCCCTTTCCTACGTAAGATCTTCTCCAGAAGGGTAAGAACCAGCATTAAGTTTAATGCCCTGCACATCATGGAATTTCAACAAACATATATTGAATGAATTTCTCATGGCAAGTTATCTAGGGACATTCAGACGCTTTTTATTCCACAAACAGACTATGTCAAGAGCCTCTGACCTGGGGTTCCTTGCCTCCAACTCCCGGTCTATCAATCTTGACATAGTCAGATAACCTTCTCAAAAATATTAATAGATACTCAGTAAACATCTTCTACTGATGAAGATATAATCCTAGCCACTTTTTCTATATAAGCATTGTTAGGTAGAAAGAGTACATGTCTCCACATACTAGTTAGAATTAAAACAAACAGACAAACAAAAACCTAGATGGGGAAGTTGAGATACAATGCTACATTCTTCCTGACACTATTATAACTTTCCTAACTTGTCCTATACTTCTCAACTGATTCATTTTCCTAAATGTGATGTAGGTTAATTATTATCACTAATAATAACTTCGATTTTATATATTTTTCTTGATATATTAAAGCATCTTGAAAACTACTATTATTAGTCCTTAAAGTAATTATTAAACTCAGGGCAAAGACAACTTAAGAGTGAACTGCCCGTGTCATATAAGGATTTGGTGTCATGGTCAGGACTGGAGAATATGTTCCTGACTCCTAGTCCAACATTTTCAAAAAGCACAAAATTTAAAGGAAATAATACCTTCCTTACTAGCTCATGTAACTGACACATTTATTTCTTGGCAGCAGTAGTGAAACATTTGTCAGAAATAGCTCTACATTAACTTCTAGTTGCTAAAGAACACTCCAAAAAACTTTCCAATTCATCACTGTCAATCTTGCTTTCATTGCAACATAAGTAGGTTTTTTTTTCCAAACAAAGGACAAAATTTCCCAAGGGTCATGTTTATTAACACCACACAGTCTTACTTGGTCTCCATATACAATGAGGTCCATTTAATGGACCACTTGCTAAATGAATACAGTTTGAAAAGAGCTCCCTCTTTCCCTCACTAAAGGCACAGACATTCAGAAGAGGAAAATCCGTTGCCATTAAAGTTAATAAATGTATTGCATGGAGCACTGGGTGTTACATGCAAACAATGAATCATGGAACAAAGCTAGTGATGTATGGTGACTAACATATCATAATAAAAATAAATAAAGTTAATAAGGTTAACAGCTTTAATCTCTACAGTTTTCCATACATGCCATAAAATATGAATGAGGGGTCCATTGTTTTCTCTGATAGCAATATGGTTTGAGTCGGTCAACTAAAATATAATTGCTAACGACTACAACTTGCTCCTTTCATTAATGTGTCCAGCTTGGGACCAAATAAAGCTATGTAAAATCCTTTTTGTTCCAACTAATATTTTTTTTTGAAACCAAGTTCTCAGCAACCATAGAAGGTTTATTAACAGAAGACAATCAAATATATCTGGAGAAGAATCTTAACTGAAGCTACTGTCAATACTCCCGTCCTACAATATAATTATTTGCTTCTTACAACTTTTTAAAATAAAGATTTCTTTTTCTATTTATCAAAGACATACATTCCCATTGTCTAAAATTTGAAAAATACACATAGACTCACAGCTTGGGAAATAATAGCATAATATTTTGCTGTATTACCTTAGTTGCATTTTTTGTGTTTATATGGAACTACATACAATAATAGTCATTAATTAAATTAGCTGGCTGGCTGGCCGCACAGGTGGGTGGATAGATTTTCATTCAACATTGTATCATGAGAACTTCTAATACCATTAACCAACTTTAGAAAGTTGTACATGATGTCTATATGGTAATCTATTACTTTATTATGATTCACCATTCCTTTATTGTTCAATTTTTAAAATATTGTTTATAACACTTTGAGAAACACTCAAAGTGTTCCAGAATCTATATATATTTCCAATATATATATATATATTTTCACTATTTTAGATATATTCTTGAAAGTGAACTTACAATGTCAAAGATATAAATCTTTAAGAGATCTAGATTCATAACTAACACATCATCTTCCAGTAGTGGAAAATTAGTTGCATCGACTTACTTTCCCAGTCACAGTATATATTAGAGCTAACTGCAGCCTTATCAGCTTGAGATTTTTTTTAATCCTCTTATAGACCTTTCTAATCTTCCAATCCATGATCATTTCTAATTTCCAACTTTGTTTACTGTTTTAATTTGGATTTTGAGTACAGATGGAATAAATAATATAAGCAAGCTGTTTTGTTGATTTGCTTGTATTTGCTTATGGTACAACATTGTTTATAGGTATGGCAAATAGCTTTATATATCAGTTGTGTCAATTACTAATTTAATCTCTTTATACATATAAGAAGGTGAATCTCATATTCCTTCCCAACATAGGGAAAGGAAAGCTTTCCATTGGGGGGGAAAAAATACTGTCTTCTAAACAGGTTCCAATGGCGGCAGACATGTAGACATTTAACATTTTTTAAATTGTGTTAAGACACAAATAACATAAAATTTACCAACTTAAGCATTTTTAAGTGTATAATTCAATAGTGTTATGTATATTCAAATTGTTGTGCAACCAATCTCCCAAACTTTTCCATCTCTCAAAACTGAAATTCCATACTCATTAAATATCTCCCTATTTTCCCTCTCTCTATCCCTGACAATCACCTTTTTTTTTTTTTTTTTGTGAATTTGACTACTTTGGATACTCATATAAATGGAATCATTTGGTATTTGTCTTTTTGTGAATGGCTTATTTCACTTAGCATCATGTCTTCAATGCTCATCCATGCTGTAGCAGTCAGAATTTCCTTCCTCCTTAAGGCTTAGATATCTAATTTTTAAGTTTCTTGGATCACCTGACATGGTACCAGCTCACTAATGAAAGAAATCTCTTCCAATTTCCACAGTTTGATATTCCTTTTCACTTCCTTACCATTCTTTCCCCCACACTCACTGATGACCTCTTACACATGGAAGCATTCCTTGTCCCAATTCCAAGGGACATACCTAAATCTATTATTAATCCAAAATGGAAACTTAAGTATAAGGAAGGCCTGGCTTGGATTTTGCTATCGTATGTATCTTCAACTTCTCAATGGGATTTTTCTTTCAGCATGGAACTTGTTCAAACGTCTTTAATCTCACCACGTTTTCTTCAAAACCCTGTTTCCAGGAATGTCTCACTGTAGTTACTCCCCTATCTCTATGTATCCTTTAAGAAGTCTGACTTTCAAAATATAGTTTACAAATAGTCTCTCTACTTCTTAATCTCCCAGGTATTCCTTCCACTTCTACCAACTCCACAGAAATTATTCTCTCCATGGTAACCATATTTTTTTTGTATAAAATTAAGTTGATATTGATACTTTTTATTACTTGCCTTTTAAGGAGCACTCCACATGGTTACTTATGCCTTTCATCTTAAATTATCTCATTATCCTTGACTCATGCAGCACTTCTCCCTGCTGGTTTTCTGCCTTCTTTCTGAATTCCTCTTTTCCAGTTATTTGCATCCTCACTTTTCACTTTCTTCATAAATGTTACTCTTTTTTGTGTGTGTCTTGTGTTAAGACACAAGTAACATAAAATTTACCACCTCAAGCATTTTTAAGTGTATAATTCAATAGTGTTAAGTATTCAATAGTGTTAAGCATCCAGGTGTCAGTTCCCAGGCCACAGACTGCTTGCCTTCTCATTCTGCAAACCATCACACATTCATGAATGATATCATCCATAACCGGGCTTCAAGTGTTGTTCAGTTCCAATGACACATCTCCCTTCCACCTTCAGACTCATAAATATAACTACTTAGCTGATACCCACATCATTCTGGCCGCCCTAAAAACATCTCAAACTCAAATACTGTACTACATATCATTTGTAAGAACTCAATAAAAATTTCTTTTGTGAATAAATGAACAAAAGAATAAATGGATGATATACTTATATATAGATGTATCTGTCCTGACAATTTCAATTATTTCACCCCCCTAAAATCATTATTCTATTTGGTTGTCCAGATCCTTCCCAGTCCAAGCAAACACATAAGCAGCCCAGAAAATCAGCACTGTAGAAAAGTGTTCCTTAAATCCAACTGTCTGAATCCTGTCCAAGGAGTTGTTTTATAACTTTATCCTTCCCTTGAAATTTTTAGAGGGTACTGAAGAAACTACAATTTTATATATCCCCACAGGAAACTACCACTTAACATGACTTTAACTAGTGACTTTTCCCATCTGGAACCTTAATTTCCTCTTTGGTAATTTGAGGACAAGGCTAAATGAGCTTGAATAATCCTTCTAGTTCTCATACTTCATGAAAGTAGGTTGAATATTTAACAGTTCAAGGCATTTTCACACCTATCTTCTGACTGGGTCATAATGCATCACTTATCAAACATACCAGCCTTCAGTTAAATAGATCAAAGGTCAGAAATGAGATGACTGTATGGAGGAGGAGGATGTGTAAGTAAAATCACATTACTACTACTTTAGATAGTGTCAGTTGCAGGGTCCAAAGAGACAGTAATACCTCTTGGAGTAACTTCATAACAAAACCTAGGAAATCTTTATCCTTCACAGTATGTTGCTACAAGTGACTTTTGTGTCTTTTTCATTCATTCTACAATATAGTAAAACAGTCAAGGGCATGGACTCAAAAGTTGCTCAAACCTTTGGCCTGCAAGTTGCCTGAGGATCTTTGACTGAGCTGATCTGGGCAGAGGCCAGACATTCTGCATTTTCATTGATCTTTTCAAGTGATACTGGGATGAGATGTTGCTGGGCTACAGAGGGCACTTTTAGTAGTAAGACTCCAAGCCACACCACCAGGTTCAAATCCTGATTTCTCAACTTATTAGTTCTATGATATAAGGCAAGTTATTGACCCTATCTGAATCTCAAGTTTCAGATCTAAAAAATGGAGACGATAGTAATACAGACCTTAGAGAACTATTATGAAGATAAAATGAGATAATCGTGCCAAGTTCTTCAACTAGTGCCTGGCAAATAATATATGCTTGATAGGGGTAATATTTAGCATTGGATGAGATTTCTCTTTTTTTTCTCTCAATCTAGCTCCAACTCATATTTCCATAGTTGCCTATCAAAGCTAAATACAGATTACGTAATAATGTTTCTCAGACACTGTCTTATTCTACAGCAGTCTCAGTCTAAGAGTACTATATGAAAATAAAACTCTTCCAAAAACGAAAGTTGTACACAACACCTGAAAATGGGTTTATGATTAGCACAATGAATATCATAAATCTGCCTAAATTAGACAGTTCCTCCTTTGCTCATAAATCTTTAAAGTTCCCCCCCACGTCCAGAAAGTCCAGACCACTTGGCTAGATATTCAGAGCCAAAATACATTTCTGACCTTGTCTTCCATCACTGCCCCTTACTTACTGTACTATCTAGTTAAACAGACCTATTTGCAGGTTCACACACTCATCCCATGTTTACTTATATAGTGTCTGACTAAACAGTATATTTTTTCCCATTTAAAAAATGTTTTAGTTAACATTTTTTTATTTCACTCTTCCACATTTGACAGATAATTTATTTCTCAAATTCTGAGTGTGAGATAGTCAAATATCCTACTCAACCATGAAACTCAGGTGAGTATGTAGCACATTAGTAATATCCATCAGTCATCTCTATAATACTTTACACACTAAAAGCTTTCTCAAATACATTATACACCCTATGAGGTAGGAATCATTACCTTCATTTTGTAAATGAACAGTCTAAGCCTCAGGGTACATAATCAATTTATCAAATTTCATACAAACTTTTCAAGAACACAGTGGATGTACCATATAATTCTCTTTTAGTTTGATTAGATAATCCAAAATAACTAGGCAACTTCTGTGGTAGACAGCTTCAAAATGGTTACCCCGAGCCCCTGTTACTCACACTATTGTATGATCTTCTCTTCAGTATGGATTTGATCTGGTAACCTGCTTTTAACAAACAGAATATGGGAAAAATAGTGGGATGCCACTTCCAAGAAGAGGTTACTAAATATTGTGATTTCTGCCTTTCTTGCATTTTCCCTTGATCTCTCACTTGGTTGCATTGATGACACCAGCTGCTATTGTGTGAGCTGCCATATGGAGAAGCTCACAAGACAAGGAACTGAGGGCAGCCTCTAGTCAACAGCCAGAGAGGGACTTAGACCTTAATGCAATAGCCCATGAGGAACTGAATCAAGGGACATTCACATAAGGGTGCTTGGAAACATATCCTAGCCCAGATGGGCCTTGAGAGGACTAAGGCCCCAGCCAACACCTAGATTACAGTGTTGTGAGAAAACTAGAGCTAAAGGACCCAGCTAAACCATGCCCAGATTCCTAACCCACAGAAACTATGGGATAATAAACATTGTCATCTCAAGTCACTGGGTTTTGGGGTAATTTTTTAAGCAGTGATAAATAAATAATTCAAGTTTCAGATATTACTATAACTTTAATGTTTACGGCTAATGCTGTATGAGATTATGTTCCCCACCATGGTGAATTTAGAAATTAATGAAGTCTGATCAGCAAGATGACAGAATAGAAAGTCTGGCTTTGGATATATTTCTAGAAACATAAAACTTACCAAAACCAAATCATGAAAAGATGGAAAATCTCAACAGACCCATAACTAGTAAGGAGTGATCAAAAATCCTTGCAACACAGAAAAGCTCAGGAGCAGATAGCTTCACGGTGAATTTTATCAAACATTTAAGGAAGAATTCATGCCAATCTTTTTCAAACTCTTCCAAAAAAACTGAAAAGGAAGGAACACTTCCAAACCCATTTTATGAGGCCAGCATTACTGTGATATCAAAGCCAGGCAAAGATACTACAAGAGAATAAAACTATAGGCCAATAATCTTGATGAATACAAACACAAAAGTCCTCAACAAAACACTGGCAAATGGAATTCAACAATACACTAAAAGGATCACACATGATGACCAAGTGGGGTTTATTTCTGGTATACAAGGATATTTTAACACAGGAATGTTGATCAATGTCATACACCACTTTAACAGAATGAAAGATAAAAATCACATGCTCATGTCAAGAGATACAGAAAAAGGCATTCAACAAAATTCAACATCCCTTCATGGTAAAACAATCAACAAATTAGGAATAGAAGAACCTCAATGTAATAAAGGCCATATATTACAAATTAGGAATAAAAGGACTCCAACATTCCTTCAATATAATAAGGGCCTTTATGATAAGTCCACAGCTAAGATTATATTCAACAGTGAAAAACTGAAATCTTATCCTCTAAGATCAAAGATAAGGCAAAAATGCCCATGCTCACCATTTCTATTTAATATAGTGTTGATAGTCCTAACCAGAGCAATAAGGCAATCAAAATAAATAAAAGGATTCCAAAATGAAAAGGAAAAAAATAAAAGTATCTCTGTTCATGACATGATCTTAAATGTAGAAAACTTTAAAGAAACAGAAAATAACAAATTTTAGTATGTGAAGAAATTAGAACACTTGTGCACTATTGTTAAGAATATAAATGGTGCACCCACTATGGAAAACAGTATGAAGGTTCCTCAAAAAATTAAAAATAGAAACACCATATGATTTAGAAATCCCACTTCTGGGTATTTATCCAATACCAATATCCAATTTATCCAACAGAATTGACAACTATCTCAAAGAGGTATGTGCACACCCATGTTCATTGCAGCATTATTTACCATAGCCAAGAAGGAGAACTTAAAAGTCCATTGATGATGAATAAGAAAATATGACATCTGTACAATGGAATATTATTTAGCCTTAAATAAAAGGGAAATTCTGTCTTATGCTACAATGTGGATAAATCATATGGACTATGCTAAGTGAAATAAGCTAGTCACTGAAGACCAAACACTATGGGATTCTCCTTTTTACAAGGTATCTGAAGTAGTCAAATTCATAGAAGCAGAAAGAAAAACAAAGGGCTGGGGAGAGGTAGGAATAGGGAGTTGCTGTGCAATGGGCAAGGAGTTTCAGTCATGAAAAATGAGAAAGTTCTAGAGATCTACCATACAACAGTGCATATATAGTTAACAATACTGTAGTGCCCACTTTATTAAAAATTGGACACTGCAGTGTCCAATTTATTAAAAAAATAAATTACAATCTGAAGATGGTATACACAGGCAGATGAATAGACATAAAATTAAATAGTTTCTCAATTATTTTAGAGATTCTTTAGATAATCAGGTGTTCACATACATTGTCCCATGAAAATAACAGAGGAAAATTCAACTTAATGTCATTAAGTAGTAAGTTTAAAAAGTCATCAATTAGTAAAATTGGTTGCAAACAGCAGAAATGGAACCTATCTAAGCTTTAAAGATTTCTTTATTTTTTTTGGAGAAGAGGGTGGGGAGGAGCAGAGGGAGAGAATCTTCAAGCAGACTCCCCATTGAGCACAGAGCCCAACATGGCCAGATGCATGAGATCATGACCTGAGCAGAAACCAAGAGCTGGATGCTCAACCAACTGGATCCACCCAGGTGTCCCAAACCCAAAGTTTTATTTTTTTTTTAAGATTTTATGTATTTATTTATTTGAGAGAGACAGCGAGAGAGAGAGACAGAGAGAGAGAGAGCACGAGCACACAGGGAGAGGGAAAAGCAGACTCCCCACTGAGCAGAGAGTCCCACATGGGGTTCCATCCCAGGCCCCTGAGATCATGACCTGAGCTGAAGGCAGATGCTTAACTGACTGAGCCACTCAGGTGACCCAAAACCTAGCTAAGTTTTAAAAAGGGAAATTTTTGGAAGTATATTAGAGAAACATCCCAGCTCCTGGAATTGGCTGGAGGCTTGAGAGCCAGCTAAGTACCAAGTCAGTGCCAAGGTAGCTCTGAAAATCAGTAAGGAAAAACCAAAGCAGCAATATCAGAGCAGGTGCGGTACACTCAATTCATTGATTTCACCACCACTAAACTGAGTGCTTGCTCTGTTCTTCGTGGTACCAGCTGAAGAGTGAAAGTGATGTACCGATGCAGATGACTGGATGAGTTTATTTCATGTGCTCCTTCATGTAGTGGCAAATGACACTATGGCTAATTGGTTTCTAGTAAGGATTACCCCCTCACCGAAATGTTAATAAAAGGAAAATTAAAAATTGGGCAAGTCAAAAAAAATACCACATTGAAGATTACTGGGTTTTGTCTACATGCATACAAGCTTTTGTTTATTTTTCCTCCTTTTTTTTCTCACAGTGGTTATCATGATTTGGATACAGATATTTCATTATATGCATTACTTTTGTTGTGTTTAGAACAAAAATAGACAATAGATGTCTGATATTTTCTTTGAGATTTTTTTTCCTTTGTCAGAATGCTTCATTTACTTTTATTTTCTCTTAATTTCAAAAGTATTACTAGATAATTCACATGGAGTTGAAGTCCTAGCAGCTGTTGCTCAGAGTAAAATAAATCACCCTAAGAATCCCCCACATGTAATTATAACTTCATATTGTGCAAATGTCATCAGTCATGCATTTTTATTGTTCTAGGCACACATTGTGGTGATCCAGGTGTAGAGATGGACGTCCATCTGGCCAATTTTCTTTGCTGTTACTAGAGATGGTTTGTTTTCTCTTCCATCTAAATTTGAGCAAGAAATATCTTGAGCCAGATCCAAGAGCCTACGATAGCTCTATAATTTTTCAAATAAAGGCAGAAGAAAATATTGTGTTATTTTCTTTCGTGGTCATTTTCTAACACACTGTTTTCATCAATAACATAATTACATGAGACAATAAGATAACAAAATTCACACTATCCTGATTTGTAGTCTGTTTATCAACAGTCCTGTAAAGGCCATAGTCATAACTATTATCTGTCTGTGCAGTAGAAAATTTACCTTAAGCCAATCAATTCCTGAATAAAGATGCATTTCCATGGCACAGGAATAATTTCCCCTTCCAAAATTTAAATAACATAAAAAGAGTTCAAAAAATTTTTCCCAGTGCAATTAGTGGTGAGTTAAGTTAATACTGAGTAAGAGTAATCATATGAAAGAATGGCAATGATGCCCATGAATACTGAGGTTATGTTTTATTTGTTTTCCATTTCATATGGAATGGTAATCCCATTGGTGTTAAATCATAAAGTAGAATATATTTTAAATATTGCATATTGCTGAAAAAATCTCTCTATAAATAAATAAACACACACATACAGAGGCAGAGAGGTGTATATACATTATATACATACTTAAATATGTGTGTGCACACACACATTGGTACCAAAAAAATACTATACTGCTATCTCTAAAATATGGCCACTAATTTTTTATTCATATCATTGGTAGAGTTTAAAAAAATAAACATAAAAGCAGCACCACCGTACCACTTGGACACAAACCTAGACCACAGCCAAGACTTGTGATGGCCTTATTAATTACCATCAACATGAACATTTAGTATTTTTGCAAGAACATACCAAGCCAAAAAGATATTGCACAGCTTTTTGAATGTCTACTGCTTTAAAAGACTTAGTAGGAGAGCTAGGGGAAAATATTTATTATCATTTTCACAAATTAGTAAAAACATCCTTATCTCATTAATACATGTTTCAATTGTTTTTTCTAAGGTCGCAGTAAGACAGTAGACCTTATAATGAACTATGAAATTGAAGTAATTTTAAACCAAGACAAAGGTGGCAGAAAACTTGGAACTGTCCAGAAATAAAATAACTCTTCAAATACTGTCCTCTGTCAATAGGAGAAATACACACACACACACACACACACACACACACCCCAAAAACACTCTAAAGCACTGTATCATTTTTTCAAGAGTATAAGGTTAGAATATAAAGTCCATTTAAAAGATATCAGCCATTTCAAATTTTCATCTACATGCAGACAGTGATTATTTTTTTTGAAGGATCAGAATAATTTTCAGAATCTCTAACAGCTGAACATTTGCTGTTCTTATGATCTCATTCCAGAAAAAGTAACAGAATAAATTAATAATGAATACTATAAACCATGTATATATTTTTAATATATATGGGTATATTTTTCACTGTTTCTCAAATTGAATGTTTTTTTTCAAATTGCATATGCAATATGGAGTATTTCTCTTAAAAATAAGTTATTATTTTATTGAAAAAATAAAACAAATTACATACTCTATGCTTTTCTTTATCCCCAAGCTTAATTAGGACATAAATTTAATAGAAGTAGAAATACAGCTCCTTATTTTGATTCACTTTCACCAAGACTTCTAAATAATCTACATGCAAGATGCATCACAAAAAGCAATGAGCTTTGATAATTTCAGACCTATTTATGTTCACAGACTCCAGAATCAATGTCTATACTTCTTTTTTTAAAAAATCCAACCTTTTGACAGGCAAAGCACAGCCTGATAGAAATCAGTAATTATCTTCCAAATATATCCAAATTATCATAAACACATCTTAGATATTCTGTAACTATTTTGATATATTTGATATTTAGAATCTTAAAACTTCTAGACCACATTTATTTCTATGGGGACAATCCATAAAATTCTTTCAGATATATTGCTTCTTACTTGTTTGTATAATTGAACATTTAGTTCCTTTTATTTAAACCACCACAAATTAAAACCATCTGCAAACTAAATGAACATACATACAGCAGATTCTAGAAAACAAAATAAGGTATTTAATAAAGCTAATTTTTTCTATAATTCCTTAGTGATTCATTGGCCAATCTCCAAAAACCATTTCCAAACATTCCGTGTAGTGATACAGAATTATATTAAAAAATATACTTCTTTAACTTGATGGTATTTCTGGGTCATAGCCAATTTTATAACAATGATTTTTTAAATTACATTTATTTTACAAATCTATGGTGCTCTAAAACAATGATAATAATGCTGACAATGGTCATGGTAAAAATTCTTCATACATTCTACTGCATATTTCTTCTTTTAAACTGCATATTATTTTAATTCTAAATTTGTTTGGGTATGATTTTAATTACTCATACTCATCTCCCTAAAATCTTAGATACACTTAGTTGATCCTTCCTGTAGCACATGAACTATTTCACTGAGAAGGCAGTCAACATGTTTTAAGGCTATACTTTTGCCAAAGACTTTCTTATATGTATTGGTGTCCAATTTCACCTTTCCACAGAAGCAGATGAGGAGAGAAGCTGAGAGGCTAAGTAACTCTTCCAGTTTCACAGAGTTAATAAATGACAGAGCTGGGATTAATCTTTTGGTCCCTATAATTTTGGTGGTCCCACTGTATCTGGCCATTTTATAGTGTCACCTCCTATGATTCCAAACATTGTATTTCTGCTATATTTTCTGTCTTTAGCAATCATTTCACATAAAACATTTTCATTCCCTTTTAATTTGTACTGTTCCCCACACTTCAATACCTAGACAAGGTAATGAAACAAAGAGCATGAGCGCATACATAATCATAGAAAACATAAATGCATATGCGCTCTTGCTATTGGTTTATTCCCATTGGTTAAAGCCTATTGTTGTTGTTTTTAATAGTAATTGTAATGTTCAGGGGAAGGGATACAATTTTCTCTACAAATGTAGATGATCACTACATTTTGTAGGCTTTTGCTCTACAAGAATAATGAAAGAAAATATCCATGTGCCAAAAAATAAACAGATAAATAAAACTGTAGAGCCAGTTGTTTTTCAAATGTTTAAAGCTTTATGATATTGTATCGGAATAGGGGAGAGTGTTTTATCTATGCAGTTATTTTTATCTCATCTACTAAAAAAGAATTTCTGGAAGTTGAGTGTCTTTATTGATTGTCACAGAAGAGGGTCCTTGAGGTGATAGATGTTAATTCCTAAATATTTCTAGATAAAATTCTCAGAGACTTAATGGTGTCATTAAAGCTTCCTAATCCATGAAATAGAGTTAAACTTCAGCAGTATACGCACAATAAGAGTAAGAATATCAGAGTGACATTTTCTAACTATATTTTGGTTTAATAGCTCATTTTCTTTATAATTCCTCGTTTCAAAAGTGGTTGAAAGGAAGGACACAAAAAGATATACACACTCTCTCTCTCTCTCTCTCTCTCTCACACACACACACACACACACACCTCACAAGAAATGTAGATCAGCAGGTCAATTTTGGATTTACCCAAACCTATTTTGGTGAAAACAGACATAGCATTATAACAAATGTCATCTTTCAAAAAAATTCCCAGCAGAGGGGCGCCTGGGTGGCTCAGTCCTTAAGCATCTGCGTTTAGCTCAGGTCATGATCCCAGGGGTCCTGGGATCAAGCCCCGCACCGGGATCCCTGCTCAGAGCAAAGCCTGCTTCTCCCTCTCCACTCCCCCTGCTTGTGTTCCCTCTCGTGCTCTCTGTCAAATAAATAAATAAAATCTTTAAAAAAAAATTCCCAGCGTACAATTTTTTATAGGTGATTCTATTTAACAATCCCCATCAAGAGTGAACCTCCAGCAGAGACAGGAATATGTGAAACAGAAGACAAGTAATCTTACAAAAAATGATGCTAGGATGTGAAATTAGCAGAATATACTGTACAGTCTAATCCACATTAAATAGTACACGAGCAGCTTCTACCTATCCAATTCCAATCAGAAATGTCCAATTGTCTTTTCTGCAAACATTATCATCTGCTGCTTCTCCTGAGTAGCAATGGGAAATTTGGGGCCATTCACTGCCATTCTCAAGATTCCAACGCACGGTTGAGCCTATGAAGTACTCAAGAATTTTTCCACCTTTGTCACTCCACTTGTTAACCTCCAGGGCCCTCTGGTGATGGGGAGCAGAACGGGCCCCTTTGTAACCAACTCAAAAAGTAGCAGATTTGCAGATGCCCTGGCAACTACGGCTCCTGCTTCTTTTGATTTAAGTCACTATCATTTTTCCTTTATTTTCCTTCATCTCAACCAGAGTTACATTCTCTCCTTGATGTTCTTCTGCTCATCTGACCTTCCACATAGCACGTATTTATTATATTAGTCTCCTTACCCAGAAAAATTCTTAAAAGATTAAAATATTCACTTGTGAATGCATGCTTCATAAAACTATTTGATTAAAAATCTTAATTTTTATGTAGGTTAGACATCTTATTGCATTTTAATACAATTAACTAATCATAATTAGGTCAAATATTTTATAGATATTTTAAAATCTTCATTTTTAAGTAGGTTAGGTATCTTACAAACTAAATATTATTCAAGCTATTAATTAATCATTATTTGTGATTTAAATGTTAATTAATGGGCAGAAGTGATATTCAATCCCCATGTGTATTGTTGAGTGTCTGCCTGTATCATGGACCTAGGCCGTACTAGGAGAACTGCACAAAGGTCTGGGATAAATTCATACACACCTATCATCAATTATCAGCTAACGAGGTCAAAGTTCAAGCTCAGATTCCTATGACCTGACAGCAGTGATCTAACAGGAAGACAGAAAAATCCTTCAGAATGCAATCACTAGAATTTGAAATCCAGGGAAGACCTACTCATTCTTCCCACTTTTTAAAGTTTAATTTTATGTCAGAGTTGGTAAACAGGCACAAAGGACTATGTCTATCTTACAGATGCACAAACCTGGTAAGATATACCGGTTTGTAACAATGCAAAAAAAGTCAAAGCAGCTGTCAATGAACAACAGGAATAGGCCATTAAGCTTGGACTCCACATTTTTGCTAATATTTCAAAATTTAAAACAAAAGAGAGCACAGAGTCTGAAAGACAAAAAAGTGGTGAGAGCATCAGCAATATCTTCATCAATCTCATGTGAAATAAGGTAAGCATCTCTTATTAGCTTACAGTTAGCTATTAAAATGCCACTTGCAGAGTATACTCTCTGAATTTCTATTTAATGATATATGAAATGGGAATTAAAAATATTACCTACTTCACTGGTAAAGATCAAGTGACACAATGCATGTAAAAATACACAGCAAAAAGGACTTTATTTATTTATTTATTTATTTATTTATTTATTTATTTATGGAGAGAGAGAATGTACAGGGAAGGAGCAGAGTGAGAGAATCTCAAGCAGGCCCCACACCCAGTATAGAGCCCAACTCCGGACTCAATTCCAGAACCCTGAGACCATGACCTGAGCCAAAATCAAGAGTCAGATGTTTAAATGACTGAGTCACCCAGGCACCCAAGGACTCAAAATATTTTAACTTGATTTTTCACTTAATTTTTTGACTTACTTAATATTCGTCCCTTAAAAATAATTAAGAAACAAATAAATAACTTATGTTCTATAATACTAAGAAAATCATAAAGAAATATAGTGTTATCCAGGCCTGTACATGTTCTTGCTAATTTTATCTCACTATTACATTTCCTTTCATTTAATTTTATTTTACTTCATATTCTTTATTCCTTAAGTATTTTATATACGTTTTAAGAATAGAAAGTGGCTTGCTCATTTAGGAAGGCCATTTATATTAGTAAGCAGAAGCCATTTTTTGCCAAGCTTTCATTAAAGCTAACATAATTCATTCCAATCAATTTCTTCATTTTTATTTCCAATGTTAATGATCCAATTTGCATTCTTTGCTAAGACTCATAATTTTGGCAGCATCTACTGGGTAGACAACAGGACTACCACAGAATTTAATATCTATGAAAAAGAGCTTTTTAGTGTTTATTTTTAGCAATATGTGCCCTTGTAAATGACAATAACTTTTAAACAAAAAAAGAGATGCCATTCTGTCTATATATTGTTTCAAATAAAAGTTTAAGCTTAACAACATCATCTAATAATACTGCAAAGTATTTTTTAATCTACCAAATAAATCCAAGGAAATCTTTTTTCTTACAAACCAAACATATTTTTTCACTTCTTAAAGGGGATGAAACAAATAGGTAACAACAAAATCAGCCTTTACTCCATATATTCAGGTTTCTTTATTCATTCAAAAAATCATGAAATAACCCAAGTATACATAGAATATGATCTAGACCAACACCCATGTAACTCCTGGGTCTTTATAGACCTGAACAAATGACAAAGGGATCAAGGCACAGAACATCTGCCTCATCCTTGACCTTTTCCCATGTGACCCAGGTAGATATTTTCTCTACTGAAATGGACAGACACACTTTCATTCAACCACTGATGGGGATGTCCAGATGCATGAAAAACAACAGAGTCATTCTGATTTAAATTAAGCAGCCTATGAATTTTATAGTACTCTTCAATCTAAATTGTTTTGGCTAATGGTATTTATTGAACAATTAAAAATCACCTTCAGAAAACTGCTCTAAGCTCTCACATGTGGCCTCCAAACACTATTGAACAGGAATCTGTAAAAGCAACATGTTCCTAAAAGAGGGAGAAGCTCTATCCTAAAAATAGGCTGCCATGAAATAAATTCAGATTTAATTCATGAATTAAATTCAGACTGACCAATGGAAAATTCCTATAAAACTTTATTGAATATCTCAACTTATTGAAAAATGTGATCAGCTTTACTACTAATTATTTTACAGGGAAAATAAATGCACATATATTTTGTCCTGTGGAATCCATGTACCACAGCTTTATCTATTCTCAACTTTCAGATTAGTATAGGAAGCTGCAGTTATCATACCATCAATAGAAAAGATTTATAAGGAAAAGGAGGAAGCAGACATGCTGTAGAAGGGCAGAGAGAAGTGTCAAAGTCATTGTCTCCTCTAATACAAAAATTCATCTCTGTAGAGTTAACATCTCAGACTCTGGAGTCTCCTTGGCTGGCCAATGCACACTGTTCCATTTCTGATTTTCCAGTGACATCAATCTCATCTAATTCCCAGCAATGGTAATAACGTCATGTACTTCAGGAAGGCTTAGATGAGACAATATAAAGAAAGCACTTGTCATAAGGCCTTATATGCAATGTTTCCCTCTTATGGTTATCATTATTATTGCTTCTCCATGAGGAAAAATAATGAATAATTTGCTAACTTTCTGTTCCTAAAGAAGGAAGAACTATTACCCTTCAGCTTCTCACATTACCCTTCCTGCAACGGCGGCATAAATTACTATGTACATATTCCTTGGTGCTAGGAAGATTTTTTCCTTTTATAAATGTTAAATCTCAGGACATATTTAACAGTAAAAAAACAACTTTTTAAAAAGTTTTTATATTCATCACTTAGATAAAAGATAGATCTTAATTTTCTAAACTGTTAAAAAATTTTTTACTGCCTTCCTCCTAAATAATATTGATGTTAACGATCACGAATATTGTAGTTCACTAACTACAATTCTTCTCTTTCACAAGTCTCCAAGAGTCAGTTCAGTATAAATAAATACATGACCTAGATGTTTCTTATTATCTTGTAGAATATTGATATATTTTTAAAATAGTAACCTAAAAATGAATAAGAAAAAGAATCACAAAATGAAAATTAATACTCTCCAAAATGTACATAAATTACTATTTTATTTGAATAATCTATTGTAAAACAGAATAACATCCAGAGTAATATTTAGTATATAATTAGCTTTTATAAGATTTTGAACATTTAAAAACTGAAATAATGCAATACATTGTTAGTGTCAAATAAAGCTGTAGCTGTTCTTGAAAAAAAGGCAGTTTATTCCAGCGTAAATAGCTTATACTGCCATCTCAAGGAAGCTAAGAGCATAGAAAAAATCATCTCTGTTAGTCAAAACAAACACACACACAAAACAAAACAAAAACTTCCGCCATAGAGGAGTTACCACAGGACGAAAGAGGCACAAACAACCGTGATTATTATTATTTTTTTAAAGATTTTATTTTTATTTATTTGACAGAGAGAGACACAGCGAGAGAGGGAACACAAGCAGGAGGAGTGGGAGAGCATGGAGCCCGGTGCAGGGCTTGATCCCAGGACACTGGGATCATGACCTGAACGGAAGGCAGACGCTTAAGGACTGAGTCACCCAGGCGCCCCAACAACCGTGATATATAACGAAGAATTTAGAAGCTTTCTTACCACAACATTCCAGAAGTACAGTGACAAAAATCACACAGGGAATTCTAAAATAGCCCTCAAAATTAAAGCTTTGCCCTCTTCTAATCTAATGCTACTACAGATTGCTGTTGGTAAACACATACTGGAGGAATAGGGAATAAAAGGAAGCAACTACAACAAAACATCAGTGTGTACTCTTCACTATGACAGATTAATTGTAAAACTACAACATAGCCCTTAAGATGTAACTCAAAGCCCATGGAGAATTTGTAAGAAGAAAAAAAAAAGCCCCATTAGACTTTTCACAATACACTGAGCAATTGAAAATGTATTTGGCTTTTATGTGCATCACTAAGAACTGACAGGTTATAAAGTAGTGTAGTTTCAACAATATTGGGATTTTAGTTACCTCTAAATTCATATTATAGCAGTCAGTCAATTGTTGGCTTTAGGCAAGAAAAGAAGATAAAACAAATGGTTTTCATTTAAAACTGGGTTTCTTACCTATTCCTAGACATGAAACCATAGATAAATGTACTCTGGTATGATTACATCTCATTTATGCATATAGATGGAGTATCAATAAATAAAAATAAAATTCTAGCATAGTTTGCATGTCATTAAATTTCTTCTGATAACTTCCAAGATTGAAGGACATGAAAAAGTTATTTGTGTCTTTGGAAAGTAACATTTCATTACTAATGGAACACTTCATAAAATGCTAGCCTTCTCAGATAAGTCTTTGAATATCAATTTCACATGATACTTCCACTACAACGTAACTAGAGACTCACTCAGCCGTATTTTTATTGTAAGTTATTACCTGGGAATAAACTGAGCATATTCACTCTTTCAGGAAGCCAAGGTATTACTTAATGTACCTCAGATCTAAATATTAGCCCAATATCTAAATTTTTATTGCTTCCTAGAATATATACTTTACCCTGGAACAGAACAAAGACAAAATAAAAAGAAAAAGAAAAACAATTTTTACTAGTAAAGCAATATATTTACACTTATCCACTAGTTATTTAGACTCCATTAAATGACAGATAAAGAATTAAACTGTATATACTCTCCAACATCCCTACTTAGATAAAAGCTTTTTTTTAAATAAAGGTATCTCACTCAAGAAATATTCAGTCTTAAAATTCAACAAAATGTCACTGAGCATATGAGATCTGCCATACATGAAACTAAATAAGAAACAGTCCCTTTCCAAGAAAGGTTCACAATTAGAGGACTCTGTTGGAAGGAGAGAGACGCATAAATAAATAATTACAGTATGATGTGATATTTACAATTATGTAAGTATTGTGTTTTATACATACCAGAATGCTGTCCTGACTATTCAACCTCACCTGTTAACACAATGAATCCTGATAGAGAATGCCAAGAACTAAAGGTGAGCATGAATCATTCTGAAAACATATGAGTAATAAGGTTTGTTAACTCCCACTTTAAATTTGTTTTAGTATTTGGAAAGTCAAGGAGTAAACTGAAAATAGAAATACATTGTGGTGTGGGTGTTTTATATATACACATACCAAAATTGCCACTATGTTTAGAAGCAGCAAGATATTAATTAGGGGGAAAATTAATATAAAATAATGTCACACTAAAGAAACCCAATCTTATATTAAAAAACCTAGGTAGACAAGCAATTTCTCATTTAAACCTAATTGTAATTGACACTCCCTCATTTATTTTGTTCTTTTGATATCAAGAAGGATAGTAGAGTGTCTTGGTTGCATGAAAGCAATAATAACTGGTTTGTGCAACAAAATAATTCCACTCATTTTCCACTTAAATTCATACACAAGCTCAAATTTTGGGTATGGGGCAATCCTTCATTTGGTTTTGTTTTCTTGTTTTATATCATTACGCAAAATTCAGGGTCTTTAAAAGAGAATTTTGAGGGGCCCCTGCATGGCACAGTCAGTTAAGTGTCCAACCCTTGGTTTCAGCTCAAGTCATGATCTTGTGGAGTCTGCTTCAGATTCTCTCTCCCTTTCCCTCCCCGTCAGCCTCTCTCCCTGCTCCCTGCTCTCTCTCTTTTTCTCTCAAATAAATAAAATCTTTAAATTAAAAGAATTTTGGCCTCCTCATGCATCATTACTACACACTTGCTCCTATACAACAATATATTTTATCTGCTAAAAGATAAAGGAAGTGTATGGAAAAAATGTACTAAGGTTTATCTATATACCCTATTTGTAACATGACTCAGAAGCAACTTTCTAGATTCATCTGTATGGACAATTTTCTCTTCGATAAAGAAAATTTGTTTGTAGAATTACTCCTAATTCTTTGGAGATACTCTTTATTCATTCTATTAATCAGTGATGTACATTCTTTTAATAAACTACATGAGAACCTGCAATTGAAAGAATTTGGATAGGCTCTTCAGCAGATGGAGGATGCATCTGAGTGGAATATAAAATAATCTTCTCTCAAGCCTACTGTCTCCAAAGCATTGCAGAATCATACTCTTGGGTCTCATCTCTTTTGAGGAAGAGGAAAGAAGTACGTGCCAGTGGGTTATACTACAACCATGAGACCCTACTGAACTATCACTCCACCTCTCCCCACTCAGTCTTTATTTTAGCTACCCAAGTATGTGTGTTTATGTATGAGACAGACAGAGGGAGACAGAGAGAGACAAACAGGGACAGAAGACAGAGACACAGAGACAAAGAGAATATCCTAGATCTTTACCCATCTGAATTCTGAGAGATTCCACTTCATTACGAAAGGAAAGCCTTCACAGATCCCACCCAATCTCTATGCCCAACCCCTGATCCTTCCCACACTAGTTGTGTCTCAGAGCTCAGATCAGATGGGCTTGTCCCACTGGGAGCTATAGTCCTCTTTTGGAAATCTTCCTTAAGTGACCCAAAGTGCGCCTGACCTCTGCTCCAAATCGCAGGGCTACTGTTACACACTGAAGATGGAGTTATTTGAGCCATGCACAAAAGACTGCATGAGATTCAAGGCACTAGGAATAGGAAGAACTAGAAAGTAAGAGTTGGTAGTAACATATTTTAGCAAACTCTTTCTAATCTCCTCTTCCAATAATTCTGCAATTCCTCATGGCTACATGCGTATCTAGCTCACCTTCCAAAGTGGGTACTCTGGGCAGATCTTTCTCATGCACCCTCATCCTGTCTTGTCATGGCCCTCAAGTTTGGCTCTGAATTACACAGCAAGCTAAGATGACACACCAATCAATTGTGATCAAATAAAGCTGTGGATTTAGAAGCTAACAAAGAAGCTTCCTAAGATATAATATCAGCCTCCTGGAGGCATCATTTATGGTGAAAATTTCAGTTGCACTACATACGCTGCTGTGATAAATTAAGATTAAGTAACATTTGAAGAGTACTTTGCAAATCACAAAATTCTTTCTCCTGAGTTACCTCAGAATTTTCACAACCACCTAACATGCAAAGATTCCTATCAGCCTCTTTCTAGGATAAAAAATTTCACTTAAAATATTTAGGGATTTGTCCAAAATTCTGGAGAAGGTAAATAATTGAAGCTGGTCTTAAACCTAGATGTATGGCTTTCAAACTTTACAGTATATCCGAATCATCTAAAGAGATTATTAAAAGAGTGCTGGGTCCCAACCTCCTTTCTGCTTCGTAGCTCTGAGGTAGGGCTAAAGAATGTGCATTTCAAACGAGTTCCCAGATCATGCAGATACTATTCGTCCAGAAACCCCACTTTGAGAACCACTGACCTACATTTTCTAACACCAGCCCCAAGGTTACTTTCCACTGAAGCAATGAAACATTTTGGTTACCAAGGCTGTTTCTGAAGCCTCAACTCTTTAAGTTTGACTAAAGTGGTTCCACACTTACTAGCTGTGGCAAAGTATGTAACATTTCTATTTTCCCTTGCATTGCAATCATAAAGGGGGGGGGGAATAATACCTATTTCAGAATGTTGGTGAAAATTAATTGAGATAATGTATTTAAGGCGGCCTAGAATTACTAAGTGCTGATTGAATATCACCTATTTTCCTCATAGTATTATGGGGTTTATTACTTTTGAATGGACTTTAGAAAATTGCTTATCCTGTTAAAGTCCCTCTAAATTAGTCCAACACTCCAAAAATAATAAACATTTGATTATAAATCAGAGAGAATGTTACTAGTGCAAAAGTAATTATCATAAAGCTACATACAGATTTTATTTTTTAAATGCCAATCCCATGCATGGTAAGAAACACATGTATACTTGATATTTTTCCTACAGAACAGAGATAATTTGACAAATAAATAACTGTGCTTTGTGTCTTCAGCTCATAGCACAGACTCACCAACAAGGTAAGCTTATATTAACTTCCACTCATTAATTTTAAATGAGTAAAGCAACTGTATCTGGACCAACTATACCCTGTGAATGTCTCAAAATTTTAATGTAGAGATATAAATGTGTTGAAATTTTTTCTTTAAACACTTATTCTCAAACTTTACTGTGTTATCAGAATCACCTAGAGAGCTTGATAGATTACTAGGCTGCCCCTCAAGAGTTTCTGATTCAGTAGGTCTGAGACTGTGCCTGAGAATGCACATTGCTAACAATTTCCTGGTTGATTCTGCCGGTCCAAGAAAATACACTGAAACTACTGCTTTACAGTGAAGGAGCCTAATCACAGAAGAAGAGAGTACCCAAAGAAAAGGGTCTTCATGCAACAGGCCACCAGATCTTAACAATGAAAACGACGATGCTTTTATTTTCATGGATCTACGGTCTGTTATTGGTCTTGAACCATAATATAAAATTCATTCACAGTCCATTTGCTAAGGATGGAAATATTCTATTATTATCAGGAAGTGATTTAAATACTGTAAAAAGACCATATAATGTAAGGAATACAAATAGATAAATTCATGTAGAAATCCTTCATGATTATTATAAAAATAAAACTATTATAAAAGTGAGTTATCAAGGAAGTCTTCTTATAAATTAACCTTTAAATAGACTGCTGTTCACATTCAACATTTGAAAATAAAAACTGATAACCTTCTCTAATGAACTGTAAGCTTCAGAGAAGAGAGAGTATCTTATTTAACTATACACAACACTGAGTCAAGCATATGGAAAGAGTTCAATATATGCTTATGAATGAATAATCACGAAAGGCACAATAAATGAATATAAGAATAATTTGATGAATGGATACAAAAGACACTCTTCAACAGAATACCTGAGTACCAAATACTTTTGCAAAAGTGGATGGTGTGAGAAATAAAACAGGCTGGTATATAATATGAATCAAACAAAATACTCTTCATGATTTGAATGAACAAATACTGGAAGAAAATTAATATAAAAATATAGCAAGAAGTATGTTGAAAATTTAATATAAAATGGAATCAAATATAGAATTATTAAGTATCATTAGGGAAAAAATAATCTACTGAAAACCAGCAACAAACAGGCTATTTCAACAACCATTCCCCAAAGATTATTTCATTATATTTTGGCTTCAGCAGCATTGCCTTTAAAAGGCAATGTCTGGCTTCACTAGTCTGACAAGTTTAGGAATCTTATAGATTCCATAAAAGTGAGAAAGAGAAAAGCGTAAGAGATAAGAGTATTGAGTATTACATATTATCTAGATTTTAGTTCCCACTCAGTACAAAAAAGAATAGTTTATGACTGCATTAATCATTTTCTCAGCTTTGCCTTAAAATTTTAAGATATCTTGAAGTCATGAGTATTAAAAACACATCTTAACACTAAGTAAAATACTCATCATACCAAAATATCATCTTCAGCAGAAAAGAGCCAGATCAGATTTAGATTCTGACATTAAATAATTTTCCTCTTCTACATGTACAGGCAGTTATGGATGGAAAGAACGAATGAGTAGGAAACAGGGCTTAGACTATAATATTATACAGAAACATGCTCATGACTTAGTCTCATGATTTTTCCTACTCCTAGAAAAGGTCCTTTCTAAGTATCAGAAAAGCTGTAAGAAAATCTTGGCATGATAAGAGCAAATATTCATTCACGTATCTATCCAACAGACTTTCACTGTGGCTTACAAAATACAAGCAGAGGTGTTAAGTTATAAGGCTATGAAAACTCCAGTTCAGAAGAGAATCATGTAAATGCATAGAAAATGATTCAGGATGACAAAGGCAACAACAACTCCATTTCTAAGAGTGTTTTGGAAAAGAAGAGGTTTTCGCATGATCACAAATTAGTTTTCAAAGGTGAACATAACAATACCGCCTGTCCTACCTGCTCTTCTAGAGCATTGTTAATTCCCCATTAAGTAATGGTGTCCATGTCCCCTCCCCTTGAACTTGGGTGGGCCACTGAGACTGCCTTGGCCAATGAAGTACACATTAAGTGATGCTCTGTGACTTCCAAAGTTAGGCATATAAAGACCATGTACTTCATTTAGTTTTCTTACGATGTTTTGGAAGTTAACTACCATGAGGAACCTAATGAACAGCCAGTGAAGAGGTTTACATGGCAAGAAAGCTGACCCACAGCTGCAGCTGAGCTTCCAACTAACAATCTGCCCCAATACACCACCATGTGAATGAGTGATCTTAAAAGTGAACGGATATTCACTTCCCACCTGAAACTGCCCCAGCTAAGGCAAGCCATTCCTACAAGTCCTGCCCAAATTGAAGATTCATGAGCAACACAAATAATTGGTCTTTTAAGTCACTGAGTAGGAATGGTTTCTAATGCAGCAGTAGATAAAGGATCTAAATCACCAATCAATGTTCTGCACTATAGTCATGAAATAAAACAATGAGGACAGAACAATGTAACTGGTGTTTGCTTTCAAATAGGCATTCCATAACTCAAATGACACATTATCAATTAGTTAAAGAATGCTATTTTCAATATATTAGTTATAAAGTAAAGACTACCAGCATTTAAATGACCTACAATTGGGTGGACAGTTTGAAATAATAATCAGAAATATATAATTAAGCAGAGCACATTGCAGACAATACACTTAAGAAGGAGAATTTCTACAAGTAACAAAGGTACATAACCTGCTTCAGCCATGTACATGTGTGTGGTGTATGTATACATGTAAGAGTGTATAAATATACTCTTCAAAGCACTGTTCAAAGCCAGAATAAGGAACGAATGAAAATACGATAATTCCTAATTATTGTAGATACTAACAAGTATAATTACAGTTAATAACTCATTTATTTACTAATTTAATAGCTATAACATAGCTTCAGTAAGGCTACATTTATCAACATTATCTATTTATAAATTGAATTCAATAGTACCATGAGGTAAATGTCTCATTTTGTTTTCATAGTTTTTCCTTGGAAATTAAAAAAAAAAAAAAAAAGAAAAAATCTCTTTTAACTTTTAAAACGTCCCCCAGAAATCGCTATTACAGCAATGAGAAATAAAATGTTCATCCCACAATTTAAAAACCTATTAAGAAAATATTTTTCAATCTTCCTATTACAGTTCCCCTTGAATAATACTTGCTATATCTATATTTGGCAACCTAAAATATTTTCTCAAAATCAATCCACTAATTCCTTAAACACATATTTATTGAGCACTTGTTATATCCAGAGACTGTTCTCAACCCTGAGTATAACTACTGTAAACACTGGAAAGAAGCAATAAAAACAGCAAAGTCCCTACTCTTGTGCAAATTATGCTCCAGGAGATCCAAGAGCTTATGAACACTTAACTACAGTAAACTGAATAACCCAGATTGATCATTTTCCCAAAGACATGATACTGAACATAACTTGATCTGGCATAATCTTAAACTTGGACATCACCATAACTGTATAATGTCTACTGAGCCTAGGATAAGTTGTAAGTGATTTTCTCTAAACAGTCCTAAGTATTCAATATTCATAACTATGAGTACTAGATAACAGGAGGAGGAATGTGAATTGTAAGGAAAATAAAAACCTTTAAGTGAATTTACTCTTTTTTTCCCATTAGTTTTAAGTATTTACAAAAATAAAATTAAGTGACTAAGAATCTGGTCAAGCAAAGCAAAGGATGATATGATCCACATTATCTAACTTCAAAACCGGTGACATTAGTGTCCAGGAAAAGAAACGTGTGTGTGTGTGTGTGTGTGTGTATGTGTGTGTGTGTGTGTGTATGAGAATTAAGCAAGTAAAAGTTTCGAATGAAGAAATGGTTCTCTAATTGGTAGGAAAAAAATATCAATTTTTTTAAGCTGGGATGTGAGCTTAGTTATTCTTTTAGTTAAGAAGTTGCAACGTGAAGTCCCATTGGCTAAATTCAGCTCTCAAATATATTTCATTTGCACCAGGTTGTCTGGGAGGAAGGGAGGGAGGGAGGGAGGGAACAAACAGACCACCTTAGACAAAACATGTGCTCTCTAGTTCTAGACCCCTTGCTGCTCCCTATATATGCTGGTCCTTCATGGGCATTTGAGTTTATGACCTTGATCTAGTAAGCTCATCAAAAGCTAAAGTATTATTCAAGGCACACAATACGATGTTATCATTATTATATAAGTGGTATTTTAGGAAATGTTAACAATATACAAATGGATATTTTAATCACTATTTGACATTTGCACTATAATATGTCACCTCTAGCCCAAAGTCTACTCAAATAAATTGTTTGATAAATTCCTTGCATAACTTCACTACTTTCTCCAATTTGTTAAACTTTTATTTTAATCCATTCACATGAATCACTTCTAAATTTATCACAGGCACTTCAAAATTCATTTACCTCCACATATGACTGGATTCTCTTTCTTATCAATAAAAGAAAGAAAATACTAAAAATATAATGAACCAGAAAGAATTCCCAAAAGATAGATAGATAGATAATACATGGATAGATCAACCGACTGATCCAGAAACCTAGCACTCTAAAATCTACATTGCAAGCAGAAAATCACGTATCTTCTATCACAAAAACAAATAATAGGAAAGGATTTTTCTCTTTACTTTTCAGATATTCAAGAACAGACCAGAAGATATCAAAGGAATTATAAATTGGCACCACTGCAAATCATGTCTGTCTACTGAACAAGGACACTTTAAATAAAAACAAACAACTTTCACATAATAAGGATCCATGTAGATCTTTTATTACCCTAGGTGCTTGGAATATTCATAACGCAGCAAATGTTGACTTCAGTGTTCATACTGAAATTTAGTTTATCTGAACCAGGATGTCAGACTGGCTGTCAGCAGAAGAGATCCGCAGACATTAATGTTCTTAGCACTGCATTATCACTTGAAACAAGAGAGAGCTAAAGTCTTAAGAGCTTATATGTGACTTGTCAGGACTGCTTTAAAATGAATTCCTACAGCAGACAATAAAAAACCTGAATGATATTCTGTAAAAGATAGGAGTATTTAGGGGAGAGACTCTAAACAAAACAGCATCTGTTCTGCTTTTTTCTATTTAAAAAACAAAACAAACAAAAATCTGGCAGTATCTTCAACCCAGTGGAGTCCTTCACAACAATTGTCCTTCATATATATTTTTGAAGTGTGAAATATTACACACAATGTATCTTTGCCTTGTATCTCATTCCCACAGATATGAAAGTCACCCATGAAACCACCCAATTCCTCTTTTCAACTTGCCTTGAACACGTTTGTGAAAAAGTTTCTTATACCTAATTTAATAATTGCAAGTTTCCTTTGTAAGAGAAATTACTTCTACATCTTGCTATGCAGCAATATTTTTTTCTACTGAGAGGCCACTCTCTAGTGGTTAGCTACTCCCCAGACAATTCTAATGTACCTAAGAAAAAAAGGAAATTAGAATTTTGTGGATGATGTTTCAGACTGAATTCTTCTTCTTATTTTAAAGACATGTTTGTTTAAATGATAGACAGTGTGACCTAAGAATAAAGCCTTAAATTAGGACTTAGAAAGCCAGAATTAAATTCTCTCCTGTCTCTTACCAGTTTTGCAATATTAGACATATCATGTAATATTTTATTTTTTTTAAGATTTTATTTATTTGAGAGAGAGACAGAAAAAGCACAAGCAAGGGGAGGGGCAGAGGAAGAGGGAAAAGCAGGCTCCTTGCTGAGCAGGGAACCCAATGCGGGGCTCAATCCCAGGACCCTGGGATCACGACCTGAGCTGACGCTTAACTGACTGAGCCACCAGGCACCCCAAAGACACATCATGTAGTAGTTTAGATCTCAGCTTCCTTATCTGTGATACTGGAAGAAAAAACTGTCCTTACACGCATGTGAGATAAATAAACAAACATGAATGTGAAATAAACAAAACAAGCTAATATATGAAAAACTTCTCTCAAGTATTTGTATATTTGCAAAGTAGTTGTACATTTGGTATACTAGACTCTATTGTTTGCCCACTCATCAACCTTTCCCTTTCATTTTTCTTGCTAACAAATATGTGCAAGTGGCAATGCCCCTGGCTCCAGGGGTGAATAATGACTGGTTTAAACTGATTAGAGAGATCGAACCCACCTATGTCTGGGACTGGCCTGGGGAGGTGACTATGAGACTCATTTCTGGCCAAAGAAATATAGGGGAATGTGTGCTTGGAACTATTCTGGGAAAGATTTCGCTCCATGTATGAAGAAGTCCTCTCCACCATTTGCATTCCCTTACTTTCCGCTTTGGACACCAGCAAGTAAAGATATGATGCCTGGCATCTTGTGACTAAGGTGAGATAAGTCTGAAAACAAGGGCAAACATGCTAAGGATGGTGGAGCAGAAAGATGGAAGGAAGTGGGTCCAGACGACACAGATGAACCAGATGCTTCCTTACTGACACCCTCCAACAGGAAGTCTTAATCTCCTCTCCAGTACCAGCCAAAGCATGGTTGCTTGCCTACCTACCTATTGGGAGAATATATTCCCATAGGTTATCACTGTTTTGTTTTTAAATACTAAAGATATAAAATAACTCTATTTTTAGAATTTTCAAAAATGTTAGAAGAAACACTGAGACTATCTTGTTATAAGGCAAGCCTTCCTGAGAAATATGCACTAATCAGAAACTATAAAGAATATTGTGTAATGAAGGACATAGAGAAACCAAAAGATGTAATTCAGACTACAGAACTTATGTGCTACCTAGGTAACAGAGTATTACTACTCAGGATATATACTATTCAGGATACATAATACTTCCTATAAACAATGCAAGAAAGAAATTAATACAAAATAAACAAAAAATCCACAGAAGAAATGGATTTTTTAAAAATCCATAAAAGTCACTTTAAAAAAAATACCAATACACTCAAATATTCTCACACTTTCAAAATAAATCATATATATTTTATGTATATTAAATTATATATATTTAAATTATATAATATATATTTAATATTAATGGCAAAAATCTGAAAACAACCTAAATGTCCATCTGAAAAGAGGAAACTGGCTTAATACATGATGGTTCATTAATATAATATTAAACAGTCATTAAATAATGAGGTAGACCAATATGTCTTACAAGGAAAGTCTCCCACATACATTGATACATAAAAAGCAGAGCTGCATTGCAATATGTACCATAGCATAGCATTCAGATTTTGCAAATAATATATCCTTATATTACATAATTGATAGAAAAGTACTAGAAAGAAATAGGATGAACATTACAGTTTTTAAGTCTGAGGAAGTAAAAATTCAGACTTTCAAAATTTTCTACATTATTCTACACACTTTGAAAATTTTATAATGCTGAGGCACCTGGGTGGCTTCATCAGTTAAGTGACCCACTCATGATTTTGGCTCAGGTGGTAATCACAAGGTCTTGAGATGGAGCCCTACCTTGGGCTCTATGTTCAGCAGGGAGTTTGCTTGAGAGTCTCTCCCTCTCCCTCTGCCCCTCCCCAGTCTGCGCACACGCACACTCTCCCTCTAGAAAATAAATAAATAAATAAATCTTTCTTAAAAAAAGAAAATTCTATAATGTTTATTAATATATAACTTATGTAAAAAAACACAAAAGCATAAGCAAGTTTATCTTCCCCCCAAAGAGAAAAAGCAGTTATAACGAGAAAAAACTATTGGCTTCTTTAAAATTAATAAAGCACTGTGTGTTTTACCAAAAGACAGGTAAGAAAGTCTCTGCCTGTAGATTATGGCTAAACTCCTAAAATTAAAGGGCTTTTAAAGAGTAAATCATATATTTAAATCTTGATTGCTTTTGACAATTATAAAATGGTGACTACAATATTTTTGACAGTTATTTATTTTATCATAAAAGCTGTAATGAAGGATGATAGCCAATTTTAGTAATCTAGCAGTCACAGATAATCTCAATCAATCCACTTATTTTAATATGTATCTACCCAAGCAGTGATTTTTGAGTAATTTTTAACTAATCACAGAAATGACTCTTCTCAGTTTACTTATAAACCAGAAACCAAAGTTGGTCCCAGTGAACTTAAAACTTACTGAATTTATTAAACTTCGAAAAAGAATTATTTAGTCAGAGCAATAACATTAAAAAGAGAACCCCGCATTAAGAAAGCACTGTCTCAACATGAGAAAAATACATCATTAAATAATTTTTGATTTCATGGAAGAAGTTTTGGTTTCTTACAAAACATTTAACAATCACTGATGTTAAATGTAAGTAAAATCAAAGCAGTAGGAAAATGATTCAAAGCTGCAGAAAAAAAAATCTCTTAGAGCAGCTGATCTTAAATAAATTTAATGACAGAGAATCTACACTTGATATCAGTGTTCCAACTATTACTCCTTGTAATTAACCTCCTCCTTCACAATCACAAAAGCAAGAAAACAACAATAAAAGACACAGACCCCCATACACAGCAGAACACCTGGACACAGGAATCGTCCATGACTAATTCATATGGCAATTAACTCTTACCATCTTTTTCTGACAACACATACAATCTTAGTCTGTAACATCACAGTAGTCTCTTTCCAGAAACCCTTAAATATGCATACAGATGACACTATCAAACAAACTCATAGTTCCTATGTTGATTAAGTGATTATTTTCAGTATAACGTTATTTTATTAAGCATGTCTAAAACCTGAATTAGGGAAATCACAATTTTGGGTCTGAAGATGTTACCTCATAATTATATTTTAAAATTTTATTATATTACATCCCATTTTGTAAACAGATAAGGCTGAGAAAAATTATGCAACTATCTTATTTTCATCCAACATATGGGAATATCTGTGGTCTGGAGGGGAGAGAAGACTTAGTCAAGACTGGAATACGGTCTCTTGATTGCTACCCTAAGATTCAGTTTAACTGACTATTCTGGAAATCAATAATAAAAAAGCATCACATCTAATGCAGCAATAATTAAGTTAGGATTTCTTTATCCCTGTATGTTTTATTTCAGCTTTTTAAGATGTCAACACACATTTTACACCCATGGCATCTCAAACACTGGAGTTATTGTAAAAGCCATGATAAAGGATTTCCCAATTTACACCATGGTCCTAATATTAAGTCACTGCTATGCAGGAGCAAGCACTTTCTATTTAGGTGCTTTGGTCTCTGTCAGATTATGGTTTCTTGATGTGGTAAGAGAGGGAAAATCAAAGATGTTTAGGTAAAAAATATTTCCAACCATTTCTCCAAACTACATTTCACCATGTCTCTTCCAATCAGTCTTAAACATCTGCCATTTTAAAACCATGTGTGAGATTAATCCTACTAAGCTTATTATAATAGCCACTTGGATTTCATCTTTTTTGAAGAGATATTAAGTGTCATGAAGAAAAAACAAAGTCTAGTTTAAAAACTCAAAGGAAACCACCGACATATAGGCTAGAAAGAATCTACATATATATGTGAAACAATTATTAAAATTCATTATAAATACATAATGCATGAGAGTATCTGTCTAGGGCAAGAAGGAAATTAACATCTCAGAAAATAAGAATAAACTTTTCATTCTATTTTACCACATCAACACAATGATCAAGACTATTTATAGTGTTTTGTATTCTTTAAAAAATCTTTTTTTCCTTCAATATATATGTAATGGAATCAGAGCTAAAAGCAAATATATAAAAGATTTACCATGTAAGCTTATGAAAAATCATTAGTCAGACATAAGAATAAGTATGAATTTTACATATCTGAAATAATGAACAATTTAGAGAAATGTGTAAAATGAGATTATGCTTTGTCTAAAAATTGAAAATGTTAATGTACAAAAGTATTCACTTTCCTTCTCATTTTGAACAGACCCTGGAAATTAAATAAGATGATCTATTCCACACTGTATTTTTGAAGTTTTGCATTGTTTCAAATAAAATTGTACACCATGTGTTTTCATTTTCTCCCTGGGACTCATCCTTTATCCTCCCTAAGGCATGGATGATAAATAAGAAATAAGTTTTACCAGCTGGCATCCTTCATGTGTACCATATTGTGAAAAAGCAAAATCAAATTTTCTTGAACTGAAGAACACAGTAAAATATACTTAGTCTGACTGTTCCCAAACCTTCATGTTGTGTCTTTATAAAAATACATAACTCTAAGAATAGTATTTCATACTATTTCCTAGGTTTAGATTGGCTTCTGGAAAACCATTTAACAGAAGTTTCAATGGAAGTCTTTCAACCAAGCTTTTGAAAATATATAATCTTAAATGCAATTACATGTCGAATCCCCTTCATGCTTCATGTCAACCAAACCTATCAATTATTTATCAAGAATGTAAAAGGCTATTGAAGTGTGTTTGCGGACCCATGACTGGATGGAATCACAACACTTATATGGGAAGGAAGCTCATAAAGGGCTGATTCAGGATCTAGAGAGACTAGGTTATAAATATGTATCAGGGTGTAGTTTAGATGCCTATGATGGCTATGTGTGTATGAAGAAACCCCCACACTCAGGTGGCAGATGCGATTGGCCAAAAACTAAAGAAAATTTTGTTGGCTGACTTTTTAAAATTTCATTCAGAAAAATCTAAAACACTTGAGTGTGGTAGTTATAGAAGAGGCCAGGGCAGGGATGAATTGCAGCCCTGTCACTTACAGCTCTGTGAACTTGGACAAGATCCTTTACTTCTCTGAGGCTTTCACTAAAATAATGACACCTATCTCAGGATTCGTTGTTTACGGAAATCAATGGACTACTATTTTTACATTAGCTTTTATTGGTATAAAAAGGATTATAGAGTCCTGATTCTGCTCTTTGAAGGAACAATGGGGTTTCACTACTTTTAGGAGAGTAGGTACTACTTTATTGAATATTTTGAACATCTGCATTAAAATGCAACATTAAGGAGGAGCATCTCTCAGGGAGCTCAGAGCCTTACTTATAAAGCAACATCTTAACATCATGAGTCTTGAGGGAATAATTTTTTAAAAAGTATATCTGATGCTTTCAAAAAGGAAAGAATCTTTCAAGAATCTTTAAATTCTTCTATCGCAGCATTCCACTTGCCCTTCTCTCCACACGCCTTTTTCCATCCTCTTCTGCACAGAGATACGGCGTTAAGCTGTAAACGCCGTAAACAGTGGCTCCGGCCCGAAGTCTTTACCTAGAACCTTTACTGACCACTTCCCAGGGGCCACACTTGGCACCAAGTCCTTGATATGCATATACTCCATCCAAAACCCTTTGTGTGAGGGACAAATACCACTGAGCACTTAGAAACTTTAGGCATTTTACATATATTATCAGATTGAATCTTCACAACAATCCTATTGGGTAATTATGATTATTCCCATTGTCACATGAGAAAAGGCTCTCAGAAGACCGGCAACTTGCTGAGGGTCATCTTGCCTCAACAATGCCTTTTCTGTTATCTTCTCTCTGTTCTCCCTCAGATTGCTACTAAGACTATCCTGGTGGCCTTGGAGACAGATGTGCCTTATGGGGACTGGAATTGATCTGTCAACACCTGAAGGATAGCTAGTTAGGGAAGGTGGTAAAATGATCAAACACATCCCGATTATTTCCCTCTCCTCGTCTTTCCCTTGGCCAGTCCTCTCTCTCTCTCTCTCTCTCTCTCTCTCTCTCTCTCACACACACACACACACACACACACACAGCTGTGCTATGATGAGGACTAAGAATACCGAGTTCTCCTTCAGCATCCAAAATGGGTAAAGGGGTGTACTATGTCAACCATGCATAATCTTATATGTCTGTCCTTATATTTATACTCACCATAAAGAGCTTAACTAATTACATTCTGTGCAGAAAACCCAGCACCTAAGAAAGAAGTGAAAATATAATAATTTGCTTCTAAGAATTGCAGCCCCAGGGAATGCTATTAGGAAGTACAGAAATATGAGACAACCATCAAGTTAAAGAGACAGATGTTATATAAAAACATAACCGAAATTTCTACAAACTTCAATATAACTTTTTACTTTTATTATCAAAAATATTTTTCTTTTTCTTTCTGACAGAATGACAAGAACCAAAAGCAGTAAGGAAAAGGGAGTTATCAAATAATTCCATTCCCTGAAGACAAAAATTATAATTTGACTGACAAGTAGGTGCTGGAGTCAAGAAAAAAACTTTAACTCAGCAATAGTAGATAGTTGAGTATTTTTAGCCCTAGCCAGTCAGCTGGCTGAGGTCCACACCTGGTTCAGCACAGCCAAATAAATGCTTAAGGAACATGATTGTCACAAATAACTGAGAGTTAGTAAAAAGAGCATTAAAGAATTGGTCAGCAAGGTTTAGTTCTTTGGGAGAAATACTAAAAAGGCACGGATTTGTCTTTTTCTTCCACTCTAAAAAAGTGATATTGTAAATGTGGTTATAAAGATAAAATAAATTAAGTAATTAATATTATGATAGCAGCAATGACTAATTCTATATCACTTCCAGGTTACAAAGAAGTTTTTCCTATCTCTGAACTATATTCTTACCAATCGCACCAACATTTCATTGGAAATCATGGCCTGCACCATTTTATGGAATAGAAAACTGAAGCTTAAAGAAGTCAATGTGGTCTCCTATAATTTCAGTCAGTAAGAACTGAGTGAAGGTAATATTTTAGTGCAGTTAATTAAATTTCGGGGGCCCTTACTTTCACTGACTACTCCCAAAGCCCTGTATCTAATTTTACATTAACATTTTAAAAAGAGCCTCCCAAAATATATAATCTTCAGGGACCCATAAAACTTGTATTTGCCCCCAGAAAGGAAACCGTTACTCAGATCTTCTTATCTCAAATACAAAGCTTTTTAAAAACTTAACCCTCTTATAGCGTTATTAACTTTACATCTCTTAGTTTCTTCTTCCACTAATCATGATGTTGATTCTATCTTTATAAATGTAATATTTTAGGTACTGTTAATCTTTTGGAACTTTTAAGTCAAAGATAAGAGGGGTTTACCCCCTAAGACCTTACAAAGAAAAGTGATGAATATTTAGTCAGTGACACTGTGCTGAAAATTGCCATCAAAAATCAAATGCCAAGGATATAGTACTTGACTAAGTTAAAATTACAAAGATAAACACTATTCCTCTCTCCCTTTCTTACCAATGTCCACACCTCCATAGTCACCATTTTTAAAATAGTTACCAAGTACTGAACAACTTCTTCTACCATTACCTCCCACCCTCTCACCCACCTTCAGTATTTCTATTATGTTCCTTCTCTTGTTTTCTCTGATCCTTTTTTTCCCCTTTACTATACCCTTTCCCTCTCCATTGTTGTGGCCTTGAATTTATCTATACAGTCATATACTTCTCCATCCATTTGTTCATTCTATCAATCAACAAGTATGTACCGAGCACCAACTACATGCCATCATTACACTAAGCATGAGGTAGAGGAGGGATGGTGAACCAAGACAAAAATGATCTTCCTTGTCTAACATCCTAGGAAGAAATATAGTAAATAATTGAAACGTAATATATTTTTAACTTAGGTTGTGTTACAAGCTGTAAAAGATACATACTGGAAGCTATGAGTATACAGAGTAAATCTTAATCTAGTGGGAGTAAAGAAAAAACTTTCAAAGAGGTATCTTCTAGGTTGAGTACCGAAGGATGTGTTGAGATTAACTAGACAGGTAGAGACCTCCCAGAAGAGGAAAGGACTCGGGTGTTCCAGAAATGAAAGGAAGACTTCTGTGGCTAAATTCAGAGTGCTTTAGGTTGAGCTGGTTGAGGCTGCTGGCTGCTGACAGAGGCAAGGACCAAATCACCTAGGACTAGTGGATCTTGTTAAAGATGCTGGTCTTTCCCTCCTAAGGAAAGTGACATGATAAAATGTTCCTTTTGCACTCTAGGAAAGTGACATGATAAAATGTTCCTTTTACACTCTAAATCCAAAATTATTTCAAAGATAAGGCTTCCTTTCATCATTTCTGTGATATTATATATACCACATTCACTCCTTGCTCCATGATTCTATTGTTCATGGTCTTTTAACAAAATAAGATGAACTTCTGGACAAATTGTTGAGATGCCAAGTATGCTTGTTTCCCAAGAAAACACAGTTACATTCTCAATTAACCTACATATCTTTCTAGGATAGATACTAATGGCTATGTAAAATGCTCAGTTCCTGATCATTGTGAGCATTTATTTCTGAGTGCTTATTTGTGCTCTCTACCACCTCCTTAATACACTCTAAAAATATGCATGGGTGGATGCACATTTTTTGCAGTATATTTCCATCACAAATAAGAACAGATAAAATCTTGAAATACAGAATGAAGTGGACTCCAGGCAAAAGTACACATTATAATTTCAAGTTATCATTACTATAATATTCGATTCATTTTTAACATTCTACAATGATTTAATTTCAAAATCAAAACTTAAAATTCAATCAGATAACAGTTAAAAGGGAGCAACTCAGTTAAATAACCTTATTGAAAAACACATTTATTCCATGAACTTGAATGAATAAAAAAATGCAAAAGAATCAATAGGTAGGTAGATAGCAGGAAGGCAACATTAAATTCAGGAAGATACCATATTGGGAGGAAAAAGAGTCTCATAATTAATTTTTCATTCATTTATCACAACACCAGCAAACACATACACAATTACCCCTACCTCTCTCTTCCACACATACAAACACGAAAATGGAGAGTAAACAAGAATATGTAGTATGTTTTCCACTTGTGTTTCCTGCTCCTTTCAATAAACACTTCTTGAACCTATGGATCTGTAGAACTAGATGACCATGAGTAAGAATGTAAAATATGCATCTACTAGATTATAGGGACTTTAGTAGGTGAAAGTTTCCCACATTACATGTGAGAGGTATGCATATTTTCAGGTTTGGAAGAACGCATATCCTTCCAAGTTTTATACTTCAAAGATATTCTCCTGGATTCAGCAAGTTAACATTAACCTCAAAAACCAGTAATTCTAAAATCCAGACTACTGTAATAAGCAAAAGACTATATAAATGCCCATTTCTACTGTATTCTCTCTCGACTTTCCAGCATCACTGAAAATCATAGATAAAAATTTTCTGCTTTTCCAGACTGCTTCCCTTTTGTGTGCTCACATACTTTTGCAAAGCTTCTATATCATCTTTCCTCCCATGCATACTTTCCTTCCACGAGGGAATCATTCCTCAAGTATAAAGGACTTCCAGATACACTTGAGGGTATCTGAAAATATCTGGGCTACTTCTATAGTTTCTATGTACCCTTTATATTTTAACAACTAAAGGGAAAGTAGGTAAAGAGAGAAGAGCCATTGGTGCAAGTGTTTAATGAGATTATAAGTATAATATTCAAGGCTACAACACAACAGCAAGGGAAGAAATAGAAAGAAGAAAATAAACACAACACGGTGTAGGAATGTTTCTCAGAGACTGAATTTTGCAACACTGACTGGCTCTTAATCCATTTTATCACTTTCTTAACATGACAGTTTTGAGTAGAATTTACTTCCCTAAAAGCACAATCGACACCTAATAAAGAATACTTTGTATTCATAGTGGCAATGTAACTGCTATATATATTAAAAATCAGGACATATGTAACAGCATGTTATAATCAAAAGAATGAGTTTTGGAATTATAAAGGCAGGATTCACATATACTAATTAGTGGTCTGACTTTGAACAATTTACAAAACCTCCAGAAGGCTTAGCTTCCTCATCTATAAAATGTAAACAGAAATGTTGACCTCAAATAGCTACTGTAAAAATCAGTAATGATTTCTTTGTAATACAGAGTGAACATTCAATATAAGCTGGCTTTTATTAAAAATATTATCTTCTATAATGATGCTTAAATTGACCCCATCACTTATGCATCATCATCAAATCAGAAGTTTTTATGTGACTAATTCTGAATAAAAAACTTTTCCAGCAATATCTCCCTTGATGAATTTATTGCTTGGAAAGAGTTATATATATATTTTTTAAAGTATACATCTTAGACACTGTGACATTCTTAGATGCCATGATAATATGATGACCAGAAGAGGAGTTGAGAGGGTCCCTTGAATTTACTGAGAACCCAAAAACAATCCTACAAAGAATAAAAGGAAAGAGCCAGCTGAAGTTGAAATAAACTGATACAGTAAGAAATGAGCGAAGGAATCAGACGCTGGTTTTCTTCCACCACAGGGACATGAGTTTTTAGAGCTAGCAACATGCCACAAAACCCAAGCAACACAACCCCAGCACTAGCCTACATTTTACAAATGAGTAAAAAAAAAAAAAAAAAAGCTGAGGTATCTATTACCATAAATACCAAAAAAAACAGAAACAAAAAACAAACAGTTTTTCCAAATTCAGGTTGAAGGAAAGACAAAAGAAATGTTGAAATGCCCCACACCATGTAGTTCTGAGTGTGGCTGTTGACACTATGGTCTCTATGAATGACATCCCCTCCAAGTGCATAGTACACAGCTTTTGTAGCCATAGGAGCTGGCCCAGGATATACCCAGCCTTCAGGAATTTCAGTACGAAACAGAAAGAAAAAGAGAGAGATGAATTTGGGGGATAAGGGTTATAATTCGCCTTAGTAAAAAGGTCTTTCACCTTATATCTTATTACCAGTAGCCTTTAAAATAGCAAGAACCGCCCCCCCCATACATTTTAAATGATTCATTTTAGAAAATGTCACAGGGAATATAACATTTCAGGAACCCATCTCTTATTTTGTTGGAGATATGCATTGACAACCAGTTAGAAGAAAAGTCCCCATGGATAGGAATCTGTCTGGCAGGAATCAGGATGCAGGATCCTAAGTCCTAAGTATGGCAGGTCAAGGTCAACAAGCAGATTTCAAACAGGAAGCACATACAAAATTAATCATAGATCCAGACTCAGAACCCAGCTGGAGTTTACAATAGTAGAAAAGGAAAATTCACAGTTGAAAGAGAGGCCAGGCTAGAAAAGGTAAATATTGCAGATGTGGATACTGGCGCTTCCTAGGATGACTGACAATAAACTCAGTAGTTCTCTAGCTCTCTTAACAGGAAAAAATGCTGCCCAATGACCTCAATACGTGGTAAAGCCAGCATGTGAGCCAAACATGGGTCAACAGATTAATCTCCTTTGGTTTAAGTATACTAACTGTGAGCCAAGCAAAGACATAAATCTCTACATTTCTTCCCTTCTCCCTCCCTCCCTTCCTCCCTCCCTCCCTCACTCCCTTCCTTCCTTCTTTTTTTAGGTGATCTAGTCTGTGAATCGATCACCTATAGCTATGGGTAAATGCTGTAAGAAGACAAATCCACAGCATTTCATATTTGCTGGAAAAGAAAATGACAGATTTCACATTTAAAATTATTCCTTCAAGAAGGTAGATTAAAAGAAAAAGAAGAATTCACCTAAATTAGCAGGCCCTCCAAGCATTATGAGATATAAAACTACAGCTAGTCACTTCTCAAGTAGTAAAAAGTGACACCAACTTAGTATATGTAAACTAAGAAATCCATGAAAGGAATATGAGCAACATCTGCATGTGGGCAAAAGAAAATGCTAATTGTATCTAGAATATGACAAATGACAAAGCCAGAATGAGATACATGCCCATATTAGCAAGAAGAACACAAACGGAATAGGAGTGCAAATTTGAAAATGATAAAATAGAAGCCGGAATGCTAAGGGCAATCAATTTTCTATTTTCATGGAAATAAACTAAGAAAAATATCATCAAGAGATGAATTGCCACAACCCAGAAACAAGAAGTCTTGCTTGAATAGCTAAGAAATTATTTACCCCCCAAAAAATATTTTATTGAATGAAAAAGTCAATCAGAAAATCGTCAGCATAGAGTGGATGAGTTATGTCTAAACATCTTTCTGGTCATTCTTCCCATAAAGAACTGAGGCTGTGATTGAGACAACTTGGAGCCTCAGATAAGCATCCTGATGCTGCCAATAATATTCTGCAGCATCACTTACAGCATCTATAATACCTCCATCTTCATTTTGCAGCTAAGTAAGGGCAAAGTCCAGGAGCCAGCAGACCTGGGGCTGAGTTTCCAAATCATTCTCTGAGCAAGAAGGGATGTTTACAACGACTGCAGGCACTCTTGTCTGGTCTGTTCACCTTTATCCTGAGCACTTCAAACATGGTCTTACATACTACACCCTCAGTCAATATTTATTTATATTGAATGAATAAATTATATATCCCCTAAATTTTTTCTATTGAGATTTAAGGCCATTTCCTCATGTTCTGCTCTTGTAAAGTCCCTGATGACAACAGAGCATAGCTGCTTGTGTTCTTAACACAAAATATAAGAGAGCCATTGGGTTGCCCCTCAGCCTTCCATTCAACATTGCGTACCTGTTTCTCTTTGTTCTACTACCTACAACTGTAACACTTAAGAAGCACTTCATATAATATTTAAATGACATTTAACATCCGGAGTGCTTTTCATCCTTAGAGCTTCTTGAAAATAAAGTTAATTTAATAAGAAGATTGCAGTGAAAGAACCTGCTCTTATCTAAAGCACCACAACGTGAATAACAAGGATAGAGAAAGTAATTGGACAAGTATATACATGCATATGTAAATATCTTTGCTTAAGTGTGCTCTGCAGTGAAAAACACTGTTTAAACATCACATTTTCACAGGGCAGGCTCATTGTACCATTTCCCTTTTGTGATGAAACAACGGAAGGATTTTCTCAAACCAAGATCAAGTGGTCAACTGCATTTGCAATTGGTTAATGTTCATAATAAAGAAAGAACACATAAATATGTGTTCTGAAAATTAAATAACTCTTAGGGAGTTTTACTCAATATGTTCTCAAGGTCATGCTAAAAGTTTTGGTTAATGTCTTTACTGAAGTTGCCAAACAGATGTATTTTAAAGCACATTAAATTCACGCTCTACTAGGGGCAAGGAGGGAAAGAGTGGAGGGGAGGGTGACTCGGCTTCCAAGCATCATTATTCAGGTTGATGACTAAAGCATGAGACAATTCTTCTAGGAGAATACATACATCTCTCTGGGAGGGGTTTGGTGATTGGATTAATTACCCATTACATGAAACCACATGCAGTTATGTTTTAAACACTTTTGCATAACATAAATTCCTCTAGTTATTTCTTCTGTTTTGTTTTTTATTTGGGGGGATTGATAAGCTTGAAAAACTTACCCTTACAGTCAAGCCAAAATAAATGTTCCCAAATGTAGGTAATCATTGTCATGAAGTTTATTACATATACAGAAATCCTAATAACAATAGTAACACCTACCTTTGTCTTCTTTTCTTTTTTTTTTTTTTCCTTGTGTTATCAGTTAATTCTTGTTATGTCACAAACCAGCCCAAAACATTATGGTTTAAAACAAACAACCAATTATTTTAACAAATCTAAATAGACTCTCTAGGGATAGCTGGGAAGTCCCAATGATCTCAGCCCAGCTCAGCTGATCTCAGCTGGACTCATTCATTCATATGGTGAATGGACAAGGTACTGGTTGGTCTATGACTAGGCTCTACTCCATGGGGTATCTCATTTCCCTCTAGGATACTCCATGCCGATTTTGATGATGGCAACTGGAATTCAAGAGAGAGGGAAAAAAAGCATGCTGGGTTGTTAGAGACTTTGGTTAGAAATGGCATCCCTCAGAACTGCACTCTATGGAACAAATAAGACTCAAGAGGTGGGAAATAGATTTCACTTCTTGATGGGAAGAAATTGCAAAGTCACATTGAATAATGAAAAACTGGGGCAATTTATGTATTCAACCTACCACATACGCCTATTATATGCCAGGCACTGTTGTTTGTACATTACATACTTTAAACACATTACTTCAATTATACTCAAAATAACCCATGAGAAAGGAAAGAGGAAATTAATGTTTAAAGAAGTGAAATAATGACCTACCAAGAGCACACAGCTAACCTCCATAAAAATTAAGGAGAAAAATCAATTTATACTTTGCAAAGGGCTTTTATATAATCTCTCCTTTTAATTTGTACAATGGTAGTGGGTAAAGCAAAGAGTATTCCCATTTTACAAATGGTGCTTTGAAAAGCAGGGTGAATTGGTTCAACTTCAGTCTTCTCACTCAGAGACCAAAGCCCTTCCTCATGATCTTGCTGCCTCATGACCCCAAAGTAAATAATGATTTGTAGTGTTTCCAAACACCACAGAATCAAAATAGATGTGGAAAAAAAAATTCAAAAAGGGATATACATATGCCATATCTCAAAAGTACCTGGTTTTGCTGAAAGTAATCCAAAAAAGGCCACTGGATGGGGAAGTTGTAATATCAAATGCCACCCAGCATCTGAGGACTTTTTAGAAGACAAACAGGGTGTATGTTCATTTTTATTAATCCAAACCAAACTTTCCAGGCAGATCAATCATTTTTTTTCTTTCTCTGTATACAACCAACTTCTACCAATAAGTTCCCATTTGACTTTGGAAAAGTAACTTCCACATCCCACTTTTCTCATTTATGAAATGAGGAGCTTGAACTACAATTGACTTTTGTACAATGCAAGGATTGGGGTGTCAACCCTTGTGCAGTAGAAAATCCACATATTAACTTTCAACTCCCCAGAAGTTAACACTAGTAGCCCACTATTGACTGGAAGTCTTATTGATAACAGACAACTAGTAGGTTAACACATATTTTATATATGTTATATACTATATTCATACAATAAAATAAACTAGAGAAAATGAAATGAGAAAAGAAAAAGAAAACGTTATTATGAAAATCATAAGGAAGAGAAAAATATATTTACAGTACTGCACTATATATATAAAAAAAGATCCACATATAGGTAGACCTGCAACGTTCAAATCTGTGTTGTTCAAGGGAAAACTGTATGTAGCTTTTTAGAATACTTATATGGACTATTCTCAGGCTCTGGAAAACCAAAACCTTAAAAATTCAGAAAGTATTTCTTACTATATTTAAAAATTCAACTGAAATTACTATGGAACTATATGAATCAGTGTCTGTTTTTCTCCAATTTTATAATTCATCAAATAATGCTTCAATTTCTGTTTCAAAAAAATAAAAAATAAAAGCATAGAATACAGAATTCCTGGTTTACCATTTTATGTGATCCACAAAGACATCTATATGCTATGGTGAGGTGGTTAGGGTCACATACTTAGAACCAAGGCTATAAATACACCAAAATTTCATAACAACCTTATTCTTGCCAAACTTGAAAATTTATAACTAATATACAAAATGAAATCCCCCCCCCCCGAAAAAAAAAACAGTAGAGAAATTCAGAGAACTGCTGTTCTTCTGGATAACTAGCCATCAGAATAATACTTATAAAATGACTGAAAGGAACTTCATTGACACTAAAATATTTCTGATTTGTAAGGTCCACTTAATTTCTAGGATGTCTTAGTTAGGATATCTTAGTATAAGCAACAGGATAAAAGTGAAATCACAGCAAAAGCGTACTACCTAAAAGCATGGGGTTTAGTAAGATTAAGTTTGCATCCTGGCTCCACCACTTCTCGGGCAATGCCAGTTTTCTCATTTATCACCTAGGGACGCTAACAATGCCTACTGAATATATCTGCATTGAGAATTACGTGAGATAAGGCATGCTTGGCCATGAGAAAAACAATAAAACTTGCATATTATTAGGTATGACAATAATAAAATTGCACTATACAAATGGTTAAGTTAAAGGGTTTTCATATAGACTCCTCTTAGTTTTTATACATTACACACAAATTTCAATTATAGGCAGACAAATCATATCTCCCCTGAAATTTCAGTGAGGTTAAGTTCCTTGCACAAACCCACAAAAGCAAAGAAGCACAGGTGAAATGTAATTCAAGGTCTTCTGTGTACTGGTCCAGTACATTTCCTGCTGTACCACAGCCTCACTGTAAAACGTTCTTTCACAATCAGTCCACTTGCATAGAGCATTACAGATAGTTCAAGTGAATTTTTAATTACATCTTTAAAAATGAATATATAAGCATGCCTCACTCTGCTAGAGAACTGAATAAAGACAATTATAAATCAAATTCCTATGAAGAGAATCCTCTTTCCCCATTGCATCTTATTACAAGAACACAATTTAACTTGACATCTATTGATAGTAAAATCAAAATGTAGAATCTTATATTTTTATAGTGCTTTAACCTCTAAGGGTACTATGTAAATTCAAGTCTCAGCATTAGATTAATTCCCTCTGTTATTAAGCCTTTCAATTCAATTTTCACCCAGTTCACAGAAGTATCTAAAACTCCAATTTAAAAATATGATGTAATTTAGCTCCTATTCTTTAGCATTTGCTAATGCTAACATAAGAAAAAACAGGTTCAATTCATAACTTTGCACCTTATATTAGGTGCTCCATCTGGAAAATACATCGTATCTATTTTCTATAGAAATCAAAAATCTAGTAAGTATGTATAAATCAATCAATCCCATCTCATTGGCCATGTAAGTGTAATATTCTGTCTAATATCTGAAAACAGAAAGTATACATTTCAATTTTTTGAGAGGAACTTTAAACTTCAGTTTTATTTTGAATCTCATAATTTAAAGATACAATAAAATGGAATCTTTAAAAAATTTTTTCTTTGTTAAAGAGCAGTTGGTATTGAATCATAATCTAGTGATTGTTACCACAAGCAACAGATTAAAAAGTCATCAGACAGATGGCCAATCTAACTAGAATAAAATGCACAAAATATATGATTATAATAATTAAACATATTTTAATTGCTAGTAATTACTGTAAATTACTGAAGAAAGCTTATTATAACAAAATTTGAGTAAACTGACTTCTTCGTATGCATTTCTACTTGATAGCTTGGCAATAAAATGGATCCCCAAATATTCTTATGGTTCAAATAAAACTAACATATATTTTTAAAATAGTGTAAGGAAATTTAATGTTATATTATTGACTTATTCCCAATGTTTTTCTGAAAATAACTCCTATTTAGCTCATCTGATTTAAAAAAGTAGGAAATACTGCTAGATAATTTAACATAAAAAATGCCATCACCGTGGGGCCCAGTAGTTGGTGTCAGGCCCTTGATTTTGGCTCAGGTTATGATCTCATGGGTAATGCGATCAAGCCTCAAGAGTTGTGTCATCCTCATTGTAGGGCTCCACACTCAGAGAGGAGTCTGCTTGAAGATTCTTCCCCTCTGTCCCTCCCTCCATGCACGCACTCTCCCTCTATAAAATAAATAAAGAAACCTTTTTTTAAAAGTGACACCACTGTAACTAGCCAGTTTATGCTAATCTCATACAATCTAAGCACAACAATAGAACCCAGATCAGTGTAGGGCAAGCAACAAGGAACTATAATCTGGAAAGCTATGTTTTTAAAAAATTACATTTGCCTTTGTTCAAAGTTTCCATATTAATATTTTCATATTAATTATGAAAAATTATACTAATTTTGAAATTATAAACGGCTTTTCAAGCATTCAAAAATGTGTGCTAATTAAGTGATATGATATTATCTCTAATTCTAATATTACTGTAGTTTTCTAAATATGCATAGGAATAAAGTTATTTCCAGTGCTAGTCACAGAGGTTTCTTGGTCTTGGATGGACAAAGACACTAAGTAAAAAGTAGGTCAATATCAAAGAAAAGAAGTTGTTATATGGTCTCTAAAACAAATGGTAGGTAATATTTGAGTAGCAACTTGGAACAATTTGATCATCAAAAAGAATGACTCTAAATGATTGTAAACATCAATTACATTAAAATCCATTCATCCACGGTGAGAAAGAGGGAGATACCACACATCTGCCACCAATAAGAATCAAAATGTCTGATATAATTTAAGTAAGACCCCCAATAAACAAGTAGAAATAAGATATACAATATTACTATAGTTGTTAAAATAAGTCTACTCAGTATGTTAGATATGTTTAAATGCGTTACTGCTATGACTGGTATTTATAAGAAGAATTTGAAAGCATATTGCATGACTTAAGAATTTCTAATGATATTCAGAAGGTTATTCAAATGTGTATTATTCATACATTTCACTTCCAAATAGATTATTAATAAAAAGGAATTTGATCTCTCTTTTCAAAGTTTCTTAATAAATTTCAATCATAATGCACAAATTGAAGTTTTTATTATGACTGGTTTTGTTGTTGTTTTGGTTGCTTGTTTGTGGTAACTATGATTTTAAATAACCATTCCTGCTCACTTTCAACTTAGTTTTGTTGATCCCAGTGCTAATTAT